>NW_004524588.1:25239206-25252381 GCF_000260255.1 Octodon degus | reverse complement strand
AACACCACAAATTAAAGACATATTTAGCTCACCGTTTGTGGAGGTTTTAGTCCATACTCAGTCAGCTCTAAGGAAGAATGCCACATGGCAGAAAGCAGCTGTTCATTGCAGCTAAAAATAGCAAAACAGCAAGAGAAAACAGTGCGGAACAGAGACAGCAGCAAAGGCAGAATGTGAGCCTCTCTGTCCCTTCCTGCATCCGGGGTATCCACCCAGGGCAGGTGTAGCACTCACACCCATAACCAAAGAATTGGATACTGAATCAGTCACAAACTCTAGAAGCCCACATTCCCATCACTGCATGAGACTTTGGAGAGACAACTAGGCACAAAGTGTAACAATTGTCCTTCAAAACTGATGGAAGAATAAGATATTTCCATGGGAACAAACATCAAGAAATCCATGGCCAATAAATCAGAGCTCTAAAAAGTTCTGTAGTATATTCTACAAAAAGACAGTGAAGAAAATTCCACAAGTCCCAGTAGAATGGATATACCAGGCAAAGCAAGCAGTCAAACAGATGGGAAAGAACAACAGGCAAATTACATGACAAGTGTAAGTCAATACGTATCAATGGAAATGGTCTCAGTTTACAATCGAAAAAAACACTGGGAAAATAGATCAAGAAATAAGACTCACCAATATGCTCCCTAAAAGAAACATATTTATCTCAAAATAAATTAATAAAGTTAAAGTCAGAGAGTGGAGAAGCATATTCTACATTAAAGGAACACAGAAAAAAAAACCCCAAAGTCAGCCATTCTGTTTACAGAAAGAGTAAATTTCAAACCAAGACTCATCAGAAGATACAAAGAAGGTTACCACATACATGTTAAAGAAGCAATCTAATAGCAGTAGATAGCAATTATAAATTTGTATTCAACCAATACTACCATTCTGCATAAAGCAAACACTAACAGATAAGAAAAGTCAAAGACACAAATATAATGAAAGACCTCAATACTCTACTGTCAAAGAGAGATCAACTAGACAAAAAATTCAACAAAAAATCAGAACTGAACCAGACCTTTGAACAAACCGACTTATTAGATATCTACAGGGCCTTCCAACCCTCAACAGCAGAATTCACATTGTTCAGCTGCACACAGAACTTTCTCCAAAATAGACCACATACTAGCTCATAAAACACGCTTAAGTACATGGACAGGAGTTGAAATTATTGCATGTATCTCAAATCATAGTGCAATGAAATGGAAAATTAATAGCATATCCCACAAAACCTGGATGAAAACTTAGACACTGAATAATACCCTCTTGAACAACAAATGGGGCCCAGATGAAATTAAAGATTACAGTTTATAAAATTCATAATTTCAATATGTCATACGGGTACATATGGGACACAATGAAAACAGACCTATGAGAAATTAGTGGCGAAAATAGAGTGAACTCAAGTAAATCAACTTATGTTGAACTTCAAACATCCAGAAAAATAAAAGCAAGTTTAAGTAACAGCACACATGAGGAAGGAAATTGTAAAGGTCAGAGAAGAAATTAATGCAATTGACGCTAAGAAAACAATGCACAAAAT
The DNA here is from genome assembly GCF_000260255.1 of Octodon degus. Taxonomy (NCBI): domain Eukaryota; kingdom Metazoa; phylum Chordata; class Mammalia; order Rodentia; family Octodontidae; genus Octodon; species Octodon degus. The sequence goes on along the minus strand of NW_004524588.1, from coordinate 25,250,829 downwards.
CAATGAATTAAAAACTTGTTTTTTAAATGATAAACAAAATATGCAAACACACAATCTTATTTTTAAAAAGTAAAGAAATAACCATATATTTTGAAATTAAGATTGAAATCAAAACACAACTTGCAGAAATCTAGAAGATCAATAATATCTATTTTGAGAACCTGTGTTCTAATAAGATGAAAAATGCAGAGAAAAGGACAGGTTCTTAGATTTATATGGATTATGAAGGCCAAATCAATAAGATATAAAAATTCTGAATAGCCCAGTATCAGACAATGAAATTGAAAAACTACCAACAAAGACAAGGCCAACTACTGATGCATTCACTGCTGAGCAATATAAGACCTTCAAAGAGGATGTACTCCTCAGATTCTTCAATGAAATTGAAAGGGAAGAGACCATACTCCTGAACTCATCCCAGGAGGCAGTTTTAGTAACACTGCATCGTACAAAGTCAGCATTCAAGAATCAGCACCATACCTGTACACAAAAAACTAGAAAGAAATTAGGGAAGCAATGCCTTTCACAAAAACATCAAGAAAAATGAAATAATTAGGAATGAGTCTAATGAATAAGGTAGAATACATTTTTTTCAGTTTTTCCACATTTTTATTTTTTATTTGATTGAGAAACAAATATAAATGAGACACTTTCCAAGCTGATTAATAGGACATTTTCAATAATTAATATATTGCACATTGTTATCTTCTCAGCGGTCATCCACAGCACAAGAAGCAGCCAGGACATCCCGTCCAAACACTACTGCTACAAATCCTTCCTCTCACTGAACCAAGCGAAAGCAGCCATACATCTATCCTAACTATTGTGTATATACAAATACAAATGGTCCTTCCTCTGTATTCCCCCTCTCCAGTTCAGTCCTGTCAGAGATGGGTATTCTATTGGCATCTAAATATTATAGGTGCTTGAATTCAGCAAAACAATCCAACGCAGTCCAGCAGTCCACAATAGTAGGGGGTTGTCTGCAGAAGTTGTTGACTAGAGCCTTTCACAGCTCAGCATATTAAAATGCCTTTACTTTATATACCTCATTTTTATACTTTTCTGCTGGATGGTTAGGACCAAGATAAAGCAAGACTTATATAACAAGAAATGTAACTTTTGCATCTATAAGGTCAGTCAAGTCCCCTCAGGATTTATCCTGTAACCCTGAACTGCACTTTGTAGATCCTTTGTCAGTGTCAGCCATGTGGATGAGTCACGACCAATACTTGACCAATTTGCTCTCTGTGAAGGCCTGAAAGTTTTCTCTCTATATGACTCTCCTTAGGCACACTATATATCATTGATAACATTCCTCTGTGGCTCCATAATCTCTTTGATCAGAAAATTTGGGGCACAACTAAGTTACATGATGTTACACTACAGGTTCTCCTATGTCCTGGGTCTTCACTGACCTTGAGAGGCTAGGGCCAAAATGTTGGCTGACCTTGCAGCCCTTCCTTTTCTCCAATTTTGATCTGCTAACTTAGGTTGTTAACCCTCCAGAATAGAAGCTTATTATTACTCTGCAAAATAGGCAGTTTGGTTTACCCTAACTGTCTAGTTATCGAACATCTTAGGCATAAAGTGGAACAGGTATCTTCCATCAAGATTGATGTGTTGAAATGAAGTCCTTAACTCTCAGTTTGTTTGTTTGTAAAATACATTTACATTGAAAACTATAGAAAAAAGAGAACAAAGAAGACACCAGAAAATAGAAATCCCTTGTACTTGAATAGGCATATCCAATATAGTGAAAATGGTCAAATTCCAAACCCTTATACAGGTTTAATGCAATCCTGTACAAAATACCAATGGAATAACACACAGAATAAGAGAAAACAAATTTAGCAGCAGCTGGGGTTGGATCCCCGGCATGCTGTGCAGGCCCCGCCTCCGGGGTGTGCTGAGAAGGGATTGAGACTGGGCGTGAGTGGCGCGCTATAATCCCAGCTCTTGGGAAGTTGAACACAGGTGGATTGCTATGAGTCTGATCTATGTAGTGAGATTCTGTAGACTCTGTACTAAAATCTGGAGAGAGAGAGACAGAGACAGAGACAGAGACAGAGACAGAGACAGAGAGAGAGAGAGCGAGAGAGATTGAGAGAGACAGACAGAGCAAGAGAGACAGACAGACAGAGACAGACAGAGTGAGTGAGCGAGTGAGATTGAGAGAGAGAGCAGACAGAGCAAGAGAGAGACAGACAGACAGACAGAGACAGAGACAGAAAGAGATTGAGAGAGAGACACAGAGCCAGACAGGGCAAAAGAGAGAGGGAGACAGACAGACAGACATAGAGAGAGATTGAGAGAGACAGACAGACAGAGACAGACAGAGTGAGTGAGCGAGAGAGAGAGAGATATTGAGACAGACAGAGAAAGAGAGACAGACAGACAGAGACAGAGAGAGAGAGAGAGAGATTGAGAGAGACAGACAGAGCAAGAGAGACAGACAGACAGAGACAGAAAGAGATTGAGAGAGAGACAGACAGACAGAGCAAGAGAGAGAGACAGAGACAGAGAGAGATTGAGAGAGACAGACAGAGATTGAGAGACAGACAGACAGAGACAGAGAGAGATTGAGAGACAGACAGACAGACAGAGCAAGTGAGCGACAAAGATAGAGAGACAGACAGAGCAAGTGAGTGACAGAGACAGAGACAGAGCCAGAGAGCCAGAGAGCCAGAGAGCCAGAGAGCCAGAGACACAATTTTAAAATTCTTTTGGAACTATAAGAGACCTACAAGAGCTAAAGCAACTCTGGACAGCAAGGGCAAGTCAGAGGAAATCACAATCCCTGGCTTGAAATTATAGTACAAATCTAGTGTTATGAAATCATCATAATACTGGCAAGATAACCCCCCCACCACATACACACAGATGCAAAAGAAAAACAGAAAACTCAGACCCAAGGATCAGTGGAAGATTAGAAGATCCAGAAACAACTTCATTGACAAAGGGGCCAAACACTTTTTAGGGGAAGAAGGATATCTTCTCCAGTCAGTGGTGTGGGAAATCTGGCATTCCCACTGCTGAAGATTAAACCAAGACCCATATTTCTCACCAGGCACTAAAATAAAATTGAAATGGATCAAAGTATAAATATTAAAAATAAAACCACTTACTCAACTGGAGGATAGAACAGAGTTCTTGCAGACATGCATATGTGCAGGGCAAGACTTATAATGAAAGCCCTGAGCACATAGGAAGTGTCACAAAGAATTAACAACTGGAATCTCACGTGAAAAAAGCATTTGCACAGCAAAAAGAATCCTGCAGTCTCAGTGTGGGGGAGGCTAAAACAAGGGGATCACTGTGAGACAGAGCTGTATAGTGAGACCCTGTACCAAATAAAGATTCAAAAGAATTTTTCAATAAGTGAAAACATTTCTTTTTTTGCACACCCTAAATGATTTGATTTTCTTTGTAGCTGAAAAGATTGTAACTCTTACTAGAGTAAAAGGGAATATCAGTGTTGTTTAAATTTATATTTATTTATTTATTTTCTTTTTGGCAGAACCAGGGATTGAACTCAGACCCTTGCGCTTGCCAGGGAAGCGCTTATTCTACTGAGCCATCTCCCCAGCCCCAAAATTTATATTTATAATAAATGTAAACTTACATTTACTGTAAATTTTGGCCTAAAGGCCAGACATGATGAATATTTTTATGTCCTTCTTTGTCATCTGTATGTCTTCTTTTCAGTGTTTTCTGTTTATGCAAACTGCATGTTTTTGTCTTTTGTTTTCACGGCCTAATTTTTAGTTCTCTACATAATCTAGATACTTGTCTACCAGAATAATGCTTACCATAGCAAAACTTTTATTTTGTTCCTGTTCTGTAAGTTTTTCCTTCAGCCTGCTGATTGATTTTTAGCAGGACAGAAACTTCTTAACAATGTGGTGCAATTTGTTGGTGGTTCATCTTGCTCTTTGTACCGTTGGAGTTTTGTTTAGGAAGTCTTTGCCTGGGTTATGCCCTCAACTTGTTCACTTGTATTATCTTCCAGAAGATTCAGTGTCTTATTTTATTTTTATTTTTTTTATTTAGTTTGTGGTCTACAGGATCTCACTACATAGATCGGACTCATAGTTATCCTCCTGTTTACAGCCTCCGAAGTGCTGGGATTATAGCCATGCGCCACCATGCCTAGCCTTTAGCCTTTAGTCATTTTTTTTTAATATACCTAGGTGTTTCATACATCTGAATTTCATACTAATAGAGATCAAAAATACTTTACATTCATTCTTATGTGGACGGCTAACTCATTTTGCCAATAGTGTTTGCAAAGTTTTCTTTCTTTACTGTTTGTAGCTTCTCAGTTGAAGATAATAAGGTCAAAAGATCTTACGTCTTTTTTATCCCAGTATCATGCTGTTTTTGTCACTTTAATTTGTAGTATGAATTGAAATCTGAAATTGTGATGCCTTTCAGAGAAGCACATGAAAGATTGAAACTAAATAAATAAAAATGAATTAATTAGTTAAATAAATCCCTAAAGAACAGCAATAAAAATGATCCATGAGAGGGTGGAGAGATAGCTCAGGGGAATACATGCTTGCCTAGCGAGTGCAAGGTCCTGAGTTTGATCTCTGGTACCATCAAATAAATAAACAAACAAACAAACAAATAAGACCAATGAGGGGTCAGGGAGATGGCTCAGTAGAATAAGTGCTTGCCTGGCAGGCGCAGGAGTCCGAGTTCAATTTTTGGTTCTGGAAAAAAAAAAAAAAAAAAAAAAAAGATATATGAGACAAAGAAATGGCATTTCACAAATACAAAGTCATCTGAATCTAATTCTTGTGCTGACTCAGAAATAAGATGCAAGGCACACACACACACACACACACACACATGCACACAAAACCAACAGACTTAAAGGGAAACGTTATTGCTGACATTTCAGAAATATAATGGATCATTGGAGTGTCTTATGAACTACACATGCCATCACGTTTTACAACTAAAATGAAACGGACACCTTTCTGGGCATACATATCCTCATAAGATTGAATCGTAAAGAAATATAAAATATAAACAGCTTAGCAATGAGTACCGAGAATGAATTAATAACTGTCTCTATTTAAACATGAGCTTAGAATCAAAAGGTTTCACTTCTGGTTCCTATTAAACATTTGAGTAGAAATTAATGCCAATTTGTCTCAAATTATTCACAAAAAGACAGAAGAGTGGGAAATACTTTCAAACTCTGTATGCGTGGCTAGCATCACTGTAGTACCAAAACCACAGAAAAGAAAACAAGAAAGAGCAATACAGGTCAAGTCCTCAGTAGCAGGGCTACAAGGCCTTCAGCAACACTCATGAACCAAATCCCACACCCCATGAAAGGCTTTCCTCAACACAACTGGGTGAAATTCACCCCAGGAACCCAAAGATTGGCACCATACACAAATCAATACACATGATCCAATATATCATCAAAATAAAGAACAAAAATCATAAAATGATCCCCACCAATACAGAAGCAGCATTTCACACAATTCAGCATTAATGGTAAAAATGCTAAACAAATTAGGTTCCAAAAAATGAATCCCAACATAATAAGACCATTTTTTAATAGTCCAAAAAGTAACATTATTTTGAATGGGGAAAAGATGAAAAATATTTTCTAAAATCTGGAATAAAATAAAAATATCATATTTCTCATTCTTATGTAGAATTATCCTCAATGTCTTCACCAGAGAAACGAGCAAAAAAAGAGAAATAAAGGGTATTCATATTGAAAATGAGGAAGCCAAATTGTTATATGTTTATATTTGTAGATGATAGAATGTCATACATAGAAAAGTCCAAAGTCTATCAAAACTCCATCAGAACTAATTAGCAAATTTACCAATTTGGCAGAACACAAAGTGACAAAAATAGTAGCAGTACTGCATGCGACCATCAAGCTATCCGAAATAGAATTCAAATCAGCACTCCCACGATATCTATAGAAGAACAAAATACCTGAAAATAAATTCATCTATACAATGGAAACCATAAAATATTAATGAAACAAATTTAAAATAAAAAGTAGAAAGACATCTTTGTTCATGATAGAATCCATACTGTAAAATGTATTTACTACTCTAACAAATTAATTGTAATCCTATCAACATACTGATCTTATTCATCAGAAAGCTACAATATATATTTTTGAAGTAATACCAATCTTCAGAAAACACTAAATATTCAAAGCCATCTCAAGCAAAAAGAAAAAATTAGGAGTCACCATACTACTTAACCTAAAAATATAGTTCAAAGCTGTGATTAACAGAATAAGGCAGGGGCCAGGAGGATAGCTCAGTAGAATAAGCGCTTGCCTGGCAAGTGCAGGGTCCTGAGTTCAATCCCCAGTACCACAAAAAAAAAAAAAAAAAAAAAAAAAAAAAAATAAGGCAATGTCACATATAAAAGACACAAACTGATTCAACAGAATAGCTAAAGAAGTACATCAGTAATGAATCACTTTTGATGAAGGCACTAAGGACATGCATTTGAAAAGGATAATTATTTCAATAAACAGTAAGAAGGAAATTAGGCTTCTGTGTGTAGAAAAATGGAATTCAAACTCTGTTTTCTATCAGTCCAAAAGACATAAAATAGATAAAGACAAATATAAACACAGGACTAGGAAACTACTAGAAGAAGATGTAAGCTAAAATTTTTAGGACATTGAAAAGAGAAAGATTTTCCAAGTAAGATATCACCAGCATAATAAACAAGCAAAATCAAAGATAAACAAATGAAATTATAGCAAGCTAAAAAGCTTTTGCATATCAAAGAAAATAGCATGAAGAGACAGCCTATTACACAGGAAACTATTCAAATATTATTCATTTCAATAAGGTTCAAATCCACAATAAATTAGGATTCATATCAATAACCAAAAAAGGTACTGGAAAAATGAGCAGAAGATATCAATGGTCATTTCTCAAAAGAAGACAGAAAATTGACATATGGCTATATAAAAATGCTCCACATCATTTATCAGATAAATCAAATCAAATCCACAAATGAGATGCCATCTCAATCCAGTTCTATTTTATCTAAACTTTTTAAATACTGAAGTTAATAATTGGCAGGAAGGCTGTGGAGAAGATGGAAGACTTTCCCATTGTTGCTGGGAATATAAATTACATACAGCTCTTAGGGGGATTAGTATTGAGTTTCCTAATAATACTAAAAACAAAAGTATCTCACTTGACAGTCCCAATCCTGAGTATGTGTTCAAATGAAATGAAATCAGTATGTTAAAAGGCAGCTATTTTCCCATTTTTATTGCTGGTCTACTCATAAAAGATGGAAACCTAACTGTTCACGAACTGTTGAATGGATTAAGAAACAACACACGCTTACACAATGGAGTACTAGTCAGCTGTAGCAAAGAATGAAATCTCGTCATTTCCAATGGCATGGATGCAACTGAAAGTAAAATAAGCCAGGTGCTGAAAGTCTAGTGCTACAAGATCCAACATAAGGCAGACCTAGAAGATGAGTTGCTTGATGGCTATTAGCTGCTGGAAAGAACACAATGACCCACCTGTATTAAATTACAATAAAGATAGCGATATTTCTGTGTGCTACTAATTAGTAGGGTGACTAGAGACAACAATTATATACTATGTATTTCCAAATCTAGAAAAAAATTTGAATATGTTCACTAAATAGAGATGATCGCTGTTTGAAGAGATAGCTATCGTCACCCCGATTGAAACATTGCATAACTTCTTCATGCATCAAAGCATCACATAACAATATGCATAAATATGTGTAATGTTTGTTTTAAATGTATCAATTAAAATTAAAATGAAATAAAGAAGTGATTTTCTTTAGCTATGTTCATTCTGTTCAATGCAGTAGAATTATGTCATTTTGATTCTTTTTTCTCATAAATATATGATAGTATGTGTTTTAGATTTTTGTGTAACTTTTAATAAATACACTTCTCTAACATTTTTTGAGGAGAAATGATAGCTCACCATAGTATGGAGATGATAATAATTTGATCAGATTTCTTTTGAGCTTGAATAATTTCACTGGTTTCTGAGAAAAAAAATTCAATATCAGCTAATCAGACAATTGTTTAACTCACCAAAGTATTGTGTTTTCCTTTAAGTGAATTTCCTTTAACACGGCTGTGGCTTTAAGACCACCTCTTATCTCTTCCTATTGTCTTCCTTCTATAAACACTTGCATATTTGCACAAGTCTTGCAGACCACACAAATTCAAGCATAAAAACAATTTGCACTACTTGGGGAAATGATGCAATATTAGTATGTATTAATTAAGCCCTTTTGCATTTCTTTAGAATTAGAAAAATAACCTTGCAAAGAAAAAAATATTCTCTTTGTCTTAAAACTAAAACAATAAAGTAGTTTCAAAATACGAAGGACCTGATGAAATTGTAACACAGAGGTAAATTTTCTCGGGCCTCAGTAAAGGGCCCACCTGAGGCTACCGCAAGGAACAGGAGCACGTGCTCGTGCGCGTTCCCGGAGACGCACACAGAAGATGCCATGCGCAGCTCTTTCATTCAGCCTCTAACTGCATTTTGCCTGCAGCCCCCTTGAAGTAGGGTCATAGGTAGGTGTTCTCGGTGTCATAAGGGCTCTATGGTAACGTTTTTAAGCAGCAGTTAATAATGTCACTCTCAAGCCAGGCAAGACACCGTCCCACACTTTCCAATATATGGAAAGAAATCTCTCTTTGAGTTGGGTGTGGTAGCGCACATCTGTAATCCAAGCACTTGGGAAGGTGAGGCCAGAGGATCGTTGGGAGTTGGAGACCAACCTGGGCTACAACATGAGCTCAAGGCCAGCCCAAACTGCACAGTGAAGGCATGTCTCGAAAAGACTACAAAACAAAACAAAAAATGAAACAAAACAACACAACTCACAATTTAAAAAGAAAAGGAGTCACTTTTGGGTGTGAAATTGCTTGCTTTACTTTTATCACATCCCACAGGAATGATGGCCAACTAAGCCACTAAAGGCTAAGGCCCTGATCCTGTGTCACTACGGCCCACTGCAGGTCTCCACTGCACTCTGCTCACACTTCTGGTTCAGACCGCAACACCTGCACCACAGGTTACTGCTCGCTCATGCGTGCGGGGGTCTAAAGGGTGGAAATAATGGAAAAGGACGGTTGGGAAACATAGTTTGTCCAGAAAGTTTGATTTGTTTTTGTTTCCCATCACATTCAAACTATAAAAACAGTTTGAAGAAAATTGAGGTAACTTTCTGCATTTCAGTCAAATAGAGGGATTATAAATTGTCTTACATATTCTGGAAAACAATTTGGCAGTGTAGAAAGCTACAATCATATTTTGAACAAGCAATACCATGTCTGGCATTATATCCCAATAAAATAATGAGAACTCCGAAGAGTCATAAACAAATGCATGGTTTGCTTCACTGTCATTCAAATGACTATCAATTGCTCTTGAAAAGATAAAATGTAGTCTATTTTGTACAAATGATTCAGTTCATATCATAGTGTCTATAAAGAGTTGCAATGATAAAAGCATTTTTCTTCCAAAATGGGGTCAGCCACATTGCACTTAAACAACAGTAACTTATTTCTGAATTCTCAACAGCCATCCCCAGCCTGGGATGAGAGGACACTGCCTCTCCTATGGCGCGCTGCTAAAATGTGGCAGTGGAAGCAAGTTGCTGAGCCCCTTGTGCCAAACATGCAAGTTTTCAAGGGTGCCTTCAAAAAGACAGTAAGAGCGCAATGTTTTCTGAGTTACTTGACTCTTTGGATAACTGAGAACACCCGCCATGCCATTATCCAAGGCAAATGGGACCATATTCTACTTACTCCATCATCTTCCCATTCACAGTAAAAGTATCAAAATATTAAACATTGATGGTTCAAAACTAGAGTCTTTCCAACTTCACGTGCTAAAGTGCTTCCCAAAGTTTATACCTGATAGTGCAGTGGTGGAGAGGTGGCTCTTCACTATCTCAGGTAACCAACCATCCATCTTTAACATCCATTCTAAGATGCATTTTCTCAATAAGACCCAGTTCTGACATACATTGTACAAAGTCTCTGGTCCAGATGGGGATAAAAGTCACTAAGTTATACTCCATGGCAGCTTCTTCAGTGTGGTATTTCTGTCTGATAAATGCTAATTGACAGCAGCTAGTATGGGAGTTACTAATTTAGAGAATAACACGGAGAATGTAACACCTCATATTTTAAAGTTAATTGCAAATATCAAAACACCATTGCACTCAAAAGCCATGACTTTCAGGTATATTAAGAGGCACAGATACAAAATACAATAAAATTAAATATTTGGGAAATGTTAAACAAAGATTTTAGTATTAGATTATAAGTGAGATTTTTCTGTTCATAGAATGAATTTTCTAGAATATTGTTAAAATACTATGACGTAAAAAAACTATATTAACCAAGCATAGATTAATGAAGGAGGATCTCATGTTGCATTCTAAGAAACGGAAAGCATCCACCCAATCCTTAAACTATATATTTAGGAGAACATTAATTCAGGATCCTTGCATTGACTCTATGTTCAATTTTTAAATAGTTGACTTCTGCAGTCTAGTACATATTTTTCTTTTGATTCTTTGCTCATCATTATAGTTTATTTCTATAATGATGATGGTGGTGGTGAGTGGTACTAAAAGGAAATACATGTTGAAAATAAGAAGTGTAGGCTAGACATGGTGGTACACACTTGTAATCCCAGCATTCAGGAAACTGAAGCAGGAGAATCACTGTAAATTCTAGGCCAGGCTGAGATGCAAAATGAGTTCAAGTCTAGTCCTCACCACACAGTTAAAACGTGTCTCATAAAGATAAAAAAGATAAGAAAAGAAAAAAAGAAAAGAAAAACGAAATGAAAAAGAAAAGCAAAAAGAAGGATGTAATTATCCCTGTTGAGAAAAATAAGTTCTCCTTTTTTTCTCAGAAAATGTAAGTTGAAGGCTTTTGTCTTTCTGGGATGTATGCAAAACTTCCTAAAATTTAAGTAAGATTCTTACAGCTTTAAAACAGCGATCTCTTTCTTTGGGATGTGGACTCACCTTTTTGGCCTTTTTGAGGCATTCGGAGAGATACGGCCTCTGGTTCCTGCTCTGTGAAAGCTCGCTTCTGGGTCAGAAGGGCCAAGCTGCCACGACCCAGAGGCCGGAGCCATCTGTTTTTCCACGAACGTCCAAGTCACTGATGTAGACAGCACCGCGGCGCAGTGATGTCGCGGCTCCCCTGACAGTCAGCGCTCCCTCATTCACAGCCTCGCCACCGTGCCGCGTGGAGGCGCACCTGCGGTCTCCGTGCGCTCCGCTCCCGTATTCACAGCCTCGCCATCGTGCCGCGTGGAGGCGCACCTGCGGTCTCTGGGCGCTCCGCTCCCTCCTTCACAGCCTCGCCACCGTGCCGCGTGGAGGCGCACCTGCAGTCTCTGGGCGCTCCGCTCCCTCATTCACAGCCTCGCCACCGTGCCGCGTGGAGGTGCACCTGCAGTCTCTCGGCGCTCCGCTCCCTCCTTCACAGCCTCGCCATCGTGCCGCGTGGAGGCGCACCTGCGGTCTCTGGGCGCCGCTCCCTCATTCACAGCCTCGCCACCGTGCCGCGTGGAGG
>NW_004524588.1:25237018-25238929 GCF_000260255.1 Octodon degus | reverse complement strand
GCTCCCTCATTCACAGCCTCGCCACCGTGCCGCGTGGAGGCGCACCTGCAGTCTCTGGGCGCGCCGGCTGCGGCCACGCGGAGGCCCAGCTGTCCTCGCAGGCTCTCTGCGAAGCACAGCGACACACACCGCGCTGCTGCCTTCGCCACGGGCTTGCCTCTGTCGTGTACCTTCATGAAGGTTTGCACCTTGAAAGATTTTGCTTTCGATTATATTTTAAAGATGGCATGTATCTTCAAACTTATTTTCCAATAGAATTTTAAAAATTGTCGCTTACAAATAAGCATTAATCCTCCTAAGAAATCACTACCCGCAGACGTATCTGTTCAAAGGCTGGATTTTTTCCTTACATTTAAGGTTTTACTTACCCGTGTATATTTAAAAGATTAAAAAGGTAAACTTGCGAAGATGTAAAGGAGTAGAAAAGATGCAAGAGGAGAACTCTGGTCTGCGCGCTGCTCCCGCTCGGCCCGCGCTTCGCAGGGCTGCCACCCCGCTCCGTGCGCCTGCCTGCAAGTCCGCGTGGACAGCACCTCGGGAGCTGTGCGCCAGCAGAGTACCTCTAGGTGCGTGGGGGCTTCTGGCAGTGCAAGGCTTAATTTAGCAAGACGCTTCTCTGAGCTCTTCTATCTCTGTTATTAGGAATGGAGGATAAGAAAAAAAAAAGTGAAAGTGGTACTATGTCATTGGCATAGGAAGAAAAGTGCATTCAAAACCATTGCAATAAGGGCTAAGAAAACCAAAAACCAGTTTCAGTGATAAAAACAAAATCGGGCACATTCTTAAACACAGTGCGTCACGGACCACCGACCCGCCTAGGCTGGGATTTTGTCACTGGTTCCCGCTGACGTCCGGCCTCTGCTTCTCACAGGCTGGCCGGCAGGGCCTCCACCTTCCAAGGTGATGGCTCTCCGTTCCTGGAGAAAGATATTTCCGGCCAGACAATGAGAGGTTTATATTTTAAAGACGTAAGGAAAAGATTTACAATTGCATGTTTTCTAAATAAAAGCTCAAAGAATAGAGCATTCGGTCTCTGGAGTAGGAAAGAAGCCTGTCCAACATTTAGTCAGTCTGCAGTAAATATGAAGATCGTTTTGGTTAGTATATACAACGCTGGTTATTGCTGTAAAATGACTAGTAGAAAAAAATGTCAACAGGTGAACTGATTGCAAGAGATACATGCAGCTGGTGCGGAATTGTTTTCATGATAAATTATAGATACACAGATCCCAAGTCTAATCAACAGATAGCTGCATGGGATAAGAATGTCAAGAGGACTGTATGAAATAAATACATAAATATATTTTGTCACTAATATTAAGCTAGATTTGCACATATTTTGCATACATATCCTGATTGTTAATATAATTATTAAGAATATTAGATTGATTGATTGATTGATTGATTGATTTTGAGGTACCAGAGATTGAACTCAGGACCTTGTGCTTAAAAGGCAAGCACTTATTCTACTGAGCTATCTCCCTAACCCTGTAGTGATTTATGTAGAAGACTGTATATTCTATAAAGAACCTGACAAAAAATCTTAAATGAATAATCTTTATTAACATTGTTGTTAAAGCCATCTTTCAAGGAGTGTTATTCATAATGTTATACAAGTGAAACTAGTGTCAAAATTTCAATAAAGAGACCTCCTTATCTCATTAGAAAAAAGAATAAACTACAGTGATGATATTTACTGTTTTTAATAACCAAACAGTTCCGATTTTTGTGAATTAATTTATTGGTTCACTGTCTTATTAACTAGAAATGGAAGCCAATTACAGTTTTCTAGTCAGCATTTGGAAACTAAAACAAATGTCAGTAAATATTGATAAAATTTTGCTTATTTGGTAAATTTTAGACTAATAGCCTAAGGATTCTCTCTCTCTCTCTCTCTCTCTCTCTCTCTCT
>NW_004524588.1:25235770-25236918 GCF_000260255.1 Octodon degus | reverse complement strand
TCTCTCTAGCTCCCTCTGTCAGTTTGTCTCTTTCTCTGTCTCTCTTTGGAAGTGTTTTATAGAAGCAGTTTAAGAATGCTGAGACAGAACATTTGCATGTTGCATCCGTCCTGCCAAGTGAGCATGACATTTCAATCACAGAGATGTGGAAATCTGGGCAGAAAGCAGCTCCCAAGCTGGCACCTGGGACCAGTCAGCAGTGTGATCTTCAGATCCGCTGCCTTGGAATTCAGCTGGTGTTCGACACTATGGCCTTTACCTGACATCTACCTTGAGTTTTTATGAGCTTTCTCAGTGGCCCACTCTCACTGTACAGTGACAACTTTTCATACTTTTATAATGTAAAATCTTGCTACCTTTTCATGTGTCTTGTCTCATCCTTGTTCAGGGCACCAAGAGGCTAAAAGAAGCCATGGAGCCGAGAATTTCAGAATGCAGTAACAGCACTTTGCAGTCTGCGGCTTCCTCCGATTTTCCTAAATAATTTAAATGTCAAGAACTCACTACATTCTTTGATAGCTTCATAGATTCTTGCAATGTTGAAAACATTTTAATTGAGAACTGGAGAGGTACCTCAGCATACTGCAGTGCCTGCTTAGGCAAGCTTAGGCGAGCACAGGGAGCACAGTTTGATCCCTGGCACCACATGCAGTGCCAGGCCCCCGTCCCTGGGTAGGCTGAGCTGGCCAGAGCACGTGAGTGATGGCGTATACCTATAATCCCAGCTCTGGGGAGGCTGAAAACAGGAGGATTACTATGAGTCTGAGCTGTGTAATGAAACCCTGTGACAACCAAATATATTAAAATCAATCAAGAAATAAAAATAAATAAAACATCTTCATGGGATTTAAATGTAAATGTTTGAAACATATAGCTTTAAAAAAGTTAGTTACTGTACATGTACCTGTACCAGCTATCTGTTCATGTTTAATTTGATAAATGATATGGCTTATAAGGATACATTGTATAACCACATAATCCGTCTTATGTGCATGATGCTCTTTTTACTTCCATTTGTTTTGTTCTGTTTATACAATACATACAGAATTGCCCAGCGTGGGGTTGCAGCCGGCAATTAGCACCACTTAGCAGCTGTGAACACGGTTGCTTGCCTGCTGTCATCTGCACGTGGCTTTGCTCAAAGGCTA
>NW_004524588.1:25198575-25234965 GCF_000260255.1 Octodon degus | reverse complement strand
TATTTGTATTTAAATTACATTATGAGGAAATTCTTAAGGTACTAGGAAAGAATAGACTTAATGATCTTATATTTCCAGTTATATGACTTCTGATTTGTGTAGAAAATTCTTAAATTGGAAGCAATAAATCTATATGTGCCAATAAATGAATTTAGAAAATGGATGTATTTAATTTTCTTTTAAAGGGAAAAATAAATTTTCTCAAATACTTAACAAATTTAAGAAATTCCCAAATCAAATCTAATTTCCAAAATGTAAAGATAAATAAGGCAGAAATGAACCTAATAGAACTAATGCAACTGCAATTAATTAATGTTTGAATAAATGGAAGGGCACAAATGCACATTTAAGTTAGTTTCCCTCAACTACTTCCGATCCTGTGCCCTCTGGAGCCTTGGCCAGGCAGTGCAAAGCACTGGATCCATCGGTTTGCAGGTTCAGATGAATGCAGATCTCCCAGCCCCTTTGCTTCAATCTCTAATGGGAAAACAGAGTGCATTTTGGTCTAAATAGCCTTGTCTGAATATGACAGTATTGATTTCCTTATGACTCATTCTTCATTTTAGTGTCTTGAGAGACAAGAGATCTTATTGGATGAGACATAAATTTGAGGTAGTGACCATATGTGGTCATTACAAATCCCAGGACAGATGTTGGTCCAGAGGATGGTTTCCTTCCATGCTAGTTAAGCTCCAGCCTAAGTAAGGAGAGTCTAGTAAACTGAAGTTGATGTGCATGAGCCACAAGAAATGGTTTCATCTCAATTGTCACACCAATAACTGTAAGCTTTCATCTATTTTCTACTGAACTGATGTGAACATTCATTGTATAGTTCTTTACCTGCAGTAAAGTGAATGTCTATTTAAAAATATAATTTTAAGGCCACTGAGGTAGCTCAGCAAACTGAGTGCCTGCTTAGGCAAGCACAGGGACCAGGGTTCAATCCCTGGCACCACACGCCATGCCAGCCCCAACCCTAGGTGCACTGAGCCAGCCATGGAGACTGGGCTTGATGGTGCGTGCCTGTAATCCCAATACTGGGGAGGCTGGGACAGGAGGATCACTGTACCTCTGAGCTGTGTAGTGAGACCCTGTAACAACCAAATGCATAATAAATATAACAACCAAATACATAATAAATAAATAAATAAATAATCTTTTGCTTCAGAAAATCATTGTTAGTCTGTAATTAAGAGTGTTATAACAGTACTACATTATAGTTATTATGAATATATTCTTTAAAAATATATAAATTCAAGTCTGTATAGAATAGTCTACAAAAATTATGAAATTTCCTAAAGCAGAATATTAACCAAACACATATTATTTGCCTATACTAGGTAGGACAGACCAAACTAAAAATCATGAGCACTGTGTTCAAGGATCTAGTGTATGAAAGAGAAAAACAGATGAGATTTCAATATCAATCTGGGAAACTAAACAACAACAACAACAACAAAAAAATTCAGAAACAGAAAATGCTTTCCTATCTCATAAGGGATGGAGGAAAGAAGAAAGGTTAAAAAATGCCATTGACTTAATATTTTGATTTGCATAGAACAGAAAGGGTATAAGTAATATTTAAACAGAGAAAATGAATGAAGGAAATGATGGTATCAAAACTATAAGTATATGGACTTTGTGGGGAGTGTGGCTATTTTTCGTAAAAAAAAAAAAAAAACCTAAATTTTTCCAAAGAGAAATAAAAACCAAAATAAAAGTGTCCAAAATTATTTTATCATGATATCTTATATAATTTGTACTCACGACTAGAAAAGGATTTTAAGAAAGAATTGAGCTTTGAGGAGATTCCATTATCCTCTTTCCTATCTCTTTAATTCAAAGAAAGAAAGAAAGACAACATAGGTAAAATGAAAACAAAAAGTAAATGTGTACCAAAAATAAATTACTAGATTTCCTGATTACAAATTTCAGTATACAATTATAAATTCTGACTGATCTATAGCTTAGCTGGTCTTCTCTTGTTGGCTTGCACCCCTCTTTCCCAGTCAGTGGCTGAGCGCTCCCTACACCACACCGCTGACATTTAAGATAGTGCTTCTGAAAGATCCCGTTTTTTTCTCTTGTTTTAATCGATATCAACTTCACTGAATAATTCAAATCTTGGCCACTCGGGGACTCCCATTCAATTAACAAAAAGAACAGCTCTATAACTGGAGAGAAAAGACCGCATATTGAGAAGCCTTTATCTAAAAACAAACTCCAATGAAATAAGCAAAGAAAGCAGCATCACTCCTCTCATCCTGAGTGCACTTCTTTCTGTAATCAATGAATGCTGCAGGTAATAACCATTATTTTTCAAAAGCAAGATTTCCTATACAACAAATAAAATTTTTATTCATTTTTAAAATCTATATTAATTTGCTATACCTTCTCAAATAAATCCTACAGCTTGGATGCTTCAAATAACGGAAATTGATTTTCCGTAGATCTGAACACTGCTGGGCTGCTGTGACAGCAAGGCTGGCCTCTTCTGCCGCTCTGTCCTGTGACGGCGCTGGCTTCTCCCTGCACCACTGCACTGATGTCTTCTTGTGTCCTAGTCTCTCCTCTAAGGACACAGACATGCTGGAGCAGTCTATGCATCTGCCCCATCTTGCTGTGTGCACCCATGTGGGGCCTTGTCTCGGCTCACAGACACACTCTGAGATCCCTGGACTTAGTCGGTCAACATATGAATTGGAAGAGTCACACCACTGAACTCGGGACATCCAAATGCAAACTGTACTTAAACTGAACTGAAGTCTTATAAGGACCACAATTAAAAATGATAAACTAACAGTGAATAAACTAATTTCTAAGTCCCAAGGTATAGAGTGAGGCTCTTCTTCAGAGGAACCTATTTAATTTTTTTTTTTTATGCAGCAGGAGCAGGAAGATACAAGTTTGGGAATCAAGTGGCTATTCAAAATATGACACTCTGAAAATTAATGAAGGAAAAGTATATGGTAGAAACAAAACAAGATAGAACAAGATTCTAATATGTGTTTACTTGTGAAATGCAAACAAGGCAAAAAATTGAGAATTTTAGAGACAGAGTTGAAGATATGAGCAAGAGACAGGTTACTGAAAACCAAGAATGTGTTGCTTGCAGCACATGGAATCCATGAAAAACAGCAGAGAGATGCAAGGAGAAGCGATTGCTCCTCATCGGCTTTGAAAAGACTCGAGTTAGTCAGAATTGGAAGGAGCTGTAATCAGCTCTTCACGGTGGCTTCTTCATGACTGTTCTCAAGAAACAGCTGACTGTGAGGCAAGTCTACAAAAGGCCCATAATATTTATGAAATATTGAATATTTGCAACATGCTAGGCAAAAAGCTCAATAATGTGCAATCACTATTTTACAGGATCCCCAAATGCTCTGACATTCGGTGCTTCACCTTCGATCACAAGCTGCAGCAGTAGCAAAGTCTGCACTTGATCCCTGGCTTATTTCCTCCAAGGGCCATGCTCTTGGCTGCTGGAATCTGTTGCTTCTCTGGGTGCAACACCTTCGGAAGTAGAATGAATTCTCTGTAGGGAAGAACAGTGTCAAATATCATGGCGGCGCACACCTGTAGTCCCAGGACTCTGACAGGCTGAGGCTGGAGGATCAGAATTTTGAGCACAAAGTAGATGATTTAGTGACTTAGTGAGAACTTGGGTCAAAAATACTGTTTTCTGAAAAAAAAGAAAAGGCAGGGCCCAAAGCTCAGAGCAAAGATCCTGGGCTCATTCCTCAGTTCTGACAGAAAGGAAACTCCTGGGTCTTAGAAAATCTGAATAGCTTTCAGTTTATTTCATTTAGGCTTTTACTATACATTATACCTATTTTAAAAATGTGGAAACCAAAGTATGAGGTAATAAATAATATGACAAAACTCTGCAGATAGTGAGTAACAAAGCAAAGATAGAGGCTCAGCCAGCCTGACAGCCAGCCTACACATCCATTCTGTCCCCACAGTGCTGGGTAATTTGAGAGGTTCTGCGGTTCTCAGTGAAATATTAGGATGTGCAGAAAACAGCGAGGCAAGTGGAATGAGACCAGGAGCATACAGGTGTATCAGAGAAAGGCATGAACCTACTGTATTCCTGCCTTATGCTTTCATTTAGACGACTGGTAAAATGATGTCATTGGGGTGCTTTTTAATCTGACATGCCTGGTACTCTTATACAAGGTAAGGACTGGCGAGGCTGCACTAGTTTGCTGATGCTGTACTGTGGTCTGAATGCCTCTGTCCTCCCAAAATTCGTGTGCTGCAGCGTGCCCCCCAGTGTGCTCACGTGTGCAGGTAGGACGTTGGGACGCTGCTCAGTCACAGCACAGACACTCCCGAGTGTGACTTGTGGCTGTAAGGGAAGCTGGAAGGTGGGTGCCTCTTGTTTTAGCCAACAGGGTGCACAAGAGGTCAGCTGTCTGTTACCCAGAAGCGGCCCCCTCAAGAGGACAAGGAAGGGTCCCCTTGATCTCGGACTTCTGGGCTCCAGAAGTAGATATTTGCTGCTTGGATAGTCAGTCAGCAGTAACTTGTTGTAGCAGCTAACAGGAAAAGAAAAAGAAAAGGCTCCTGCAGTAAGGCAGGAGGAACCCGACGGCTGAAGCGGCAGAGGCACGTGGCCTCACACTTCTGAACGCCAGACATCCGCGACCAAGGCGTCAGCAGCCTAACTGCTTCTGAGGGCCATGAGAGATTGCCTGCTCCACCGCCTTCTTAGCTAATAGATGATGGTTTGTGGGTTTACATGGACTTTTTCAATACAACTCTTTGGCAAAATTTCTACCTTTTATTTTTATTTTTATGTGGTTTTGTTTTACTTTGTGTTTTTGAAACAGGGTCTCCCTATGTGGGTAGGCTGAGCTTGAACTCCCTATCTAGTCCAGCGTGGTCTTAAACTTGGGGTAATCCTCCTGCCTTAGTTTCCTATGTGCTGGGATTACAGGTGTGTGCTGCCACACCCTGCCAAATTCCATGTTGTATAAGCGTGCCCCTCCTACTGGGCTAATATCCACCCTCATGGCATCATTTGCCCAATCGTCTAAATGCAATGATGTCATTTTAACATGATCAAGCCCACAGTGAGGTACTAAGAACTGGGATGTTGGCTTTGAGTAATTGTTAAATTACTTGGAAATTAGTTAAATATGCAAGCTCATTGCACACAAATTCTTCTTTGTGTGAAAATATAGGCCACAATTAAGCTTAGCTTTTTCGTGTTACTGTCTATGACCCTCTCTCTTCTTCTCCTTCCCATGAGTGCGTTCACTATTTCCTCCTGAACAATTATCAGAAGTTTCAACACTCAAATTTCTACCAATATCTTCCATTTGTGATGGTAGGATTGTTCTCTAGGGCAATACGGATTTTCTCTGTCATGCTATTACCTTGCTCTTAAGCTCTTCCTTACGGAGTCCTTAATATCCCTGTTTTTATCAACTGTTTGAGGCATCCTAAATTTTCTATTGACTTTATTAGAATCTACCAGTATTCATCCATTACTGATTCCTGATCACTTCCATATGTCTAGGAACATTAACACGCAGCTTCCTGGCACAAACATATCCATTATAAGGAACGAACTGTGAGATACTGGAGACTGGTGAAAACGTCTCAGATCTGAATGGTAGGCCATCAGGAAAGGGGGACCTAGTGAGAGGCCCGAGCTGCGGCCCCAGGCTGAACTCATGCTAGGATTGCACCATAGTCTAGCCATGTTGATGCACATCAAGGACCACTACATCAGGTTTGCCGTTGCTTTTGTTTGTTCTTGGCCTCATGTAGGCCAGGCTTAGCACTGAAGACATTGGCGCTCGGGGGCAGCCGATCTAGACAAAGGTGGCAGCAAATCTCTAAAAATTTCTGCCCTCTCTCAAAACCTGAAAGAGGCAACCTAGCCAGGCAAATTCTTTTGGACAGAAACTTAATTTACTCAGGTAGAAGAGGTGAAGTAATATCCAACACCATCCCTACCCCATCAATGAAAATGAGATGAACTAGACGGCCATTCCTTCTGACTTATAGTGAGGCATCCAAGGTGACTTTCAGAAAAGACAGGGTAGTGAACTAGAGATTTCAAGTCAAGCTAGTGGTGACATGGTGCTCTGTGCTGGTCAGTGAAGGGCATGTGCAGACCCTGAGCCCCAACTCCCTCTATGGTGGCTTTTCAGAAGATGCTAAGTGACAACTGAAATCCTGTGATTACAAGCCTTCTCTCTCCTCATTGTGTCATTAGAAGCAGGAGCAGTACCTAGGACAGTACCCAGAGGTTCCTAACCAGCCCAGGTGGGGTCAGTGAGGGCTGAGGGGACAGAATAAGATCCAAGATTATGCAGCAGCAAGGAGCAGCATTTCCTCCAAGATTATGCAGCAGCAAGGAGCAGCGTTTCCTCCACCACAAGGGCATGGAATGAGACATCCTACAGAAGCTCACCTGAGACAACTCTGATAATAAAAAATCCACAAGAAAGTAAAACATGCTCAAAACAAATGGAAAAATGGAAGGTCTCCACAAATATAGATGACATGAAGAAGCAAGTAGAAATTTTGAACTTTATAAATAAAATAAACATAATAATTCAGTGGGTGAGCCCTATGGCAGAATGTAATGGTGGAAAATGCAACAAACCTAGAATAGAACAACAGGAATTGCTTAAGCTAGGCACAGAAGAAAGTACGCTGAAAGGAATGAACAGTGTATCAGGAAACTGTAGAATTATATATAAGATCTAAAATTATAATTTTTAAAGAAGTCCTAGGAGGAGACAAATGGGTGGAGTTGAAAAAATATTCAAACAAGTAATGTCAATATTTTTTTTCCAAATACAGAAAACCTGCAGATTGAAAATACTGAATGAACCCTAAATGAAGTGAATCTAAAACTATCCTCACAGAGAGTCATAATCAAACTTCTGAGGACAAAATGAAAGGCTAGAAAACAATGATGGAAAAAGTGACACACTGGGAAAACAATTCAAGCGAGTGGATTTTTCACTTGAAGTCACGTACCCCACACAGGAGGCACACACACATTTCTTCAAACTCTGAAAAAACTAACTACTGGTAACTCTGAATTCCAACTCTGAATTGTTTACATATGCAAAACACACAGAATCTATTGAAATTTTATGAGCAACATACAGCAAAAATAAATATAAATACATCAAAATAATATTTAAAATATGTTCATATAGCACTGAGAAAAAATGTAAAATAAAACAGGCAAAAGCATAAAACAAATAGAAAGTGAAAAAAACAGATTTAAGCTCTAAAAATAGCAATAATTATATCAAGTGTTTTTGAATAAAGACATCAATCAAAAGACAGATTTGGCAGCTCTATGGGAAACTACCATTTGGAGTGAAAGTCCAATCCAAGAGTATCACACTGTGGGATCCTACTATGTTCTGTCATACAGTGTGATTCTAGTTACATACTATTCTTAAGGTCTGTAATTATGGAGATAGAGAATAGATTGGCTTTTGCCTGGTGTTCCTGTAAAGAAGTAGGACAAGGAAAGCTTTTGTGGTGATGGAAATTTTTTATATCTTAATTCTGGTGGTAGTTACATAAATTTGCGTATGTTATAACGTAGCACAAGAATGTATACACACATGATGCCGATGCTTTTAGCTTTGATACTGTTCTACAGTGTGGGTGATGCAGCCATTGTGGAGTGCTGCAAGAGAAGCACATGGGATTTCTCATTGAAACAAATGTACTCCTGAGCTAAGGAAATTGACACAATGTTTCCAAAAACAATAGGATGAACACAGTGATCTCCAGCCCTATGTCCTCTAAGGTGCAATTTCGTCCTTGTGTAAGACTTCATGAATTTTTCCTTTTTCTTTTCCCCTGTACCAGAGATGGAACTCAGGACCTTATGCTGCCAGGCATGCACTTGTGTTGCTGAGCTATCTCCCCGCCCATGACTTTTAGCTGGAATGTCTTTCTCTCGCTTTGCAGCCCGCTGCTCTCACACACAAACTCAGCAATGAATCTACTAACCACAGTGTTATGTTTTACTACTATGGAAATCCCTGCAAATAGAAATCACTCCTTAGCAGTATAATGCTTAAGGCTCCTTCTCACAAACTATATAAATCAATCATCATATCAGCATCAGCTATTTAAATAATATCAAGTCAAAGATTTAAAATGATTTCCCAGTATTTGAGACCTTTTATAAAATTGTTTTACAGATTTATTTCTATGTGAGATAGAATGTTAAAATACAACAACATATGCCTTCTTTCTCACGGTGATACCAATATAGAATATACTAGCTCCAGGAATGAGACTAAGCAGAGCTTCCCCATATTGCAGAATTTTCCAGAAGACATTTTGGATAACCTGTTATGTGAACTTTGTACTTCTTATCTCCTTAAGGCAAGTAAAATGGAGGCAAAGAAATCTGTCAAAACTTTTCTTTATAGAGCCGGCAAGATTGTTCAGCGGTCTAAGCTCCTGCTGCAGCAAGGGCAGGGACCAGGGTTCGATCCTCAGCACCACATGCCACACTAGCCCCAACCCGGGTGAGCTGAGCCAGCAACTTGAGTCTAGGTGTGGTGGCGCATGCCTGTAATCCCAGTGCTGGGGAGGCTGAAAACAGGAGGATCACCACATCCAAGCTGCATAGTGAGACCCTGCACAAAATACATTTAAAAAAAAGCCAAAAACAACAAAAAATTTACAATTTTTCTTTATAGATAGCCGATGCTGTAGATCCATTCTCCCCTGGGTTTGGGGAATTTGGGCAGATGCATATTTCCCACCTTAAGCCTAGAAAAACTGTGCATGAGTTAGCTCTGGTAGGAAGCTTGCTATATAAGCTCCTATGGAGGGGAGAGCAGTCTCGTGGATAGGTGGCAATCTCACTCTCAGCAGCAAAATCTAGAGAAAAAGAGTTGCGTGAACTGGCTGATTTTCTGCCTGCGCCCAGTGAGAAGTTTGTTTCGTTTTTCCTTCCGCTTTTGGTAAAGTAGATCAGTTTTGACATGTGCAAGGAACCTTTTGGCAGGGGTAGGAGGCTCTGCAGCAGGAAGGCAGCGGCCCCAAGAGAGTGTTGAGTTACAAAGGAGCTACATCAGCTTTCCAGAAGGCACATCACCAAGAAGTTGCTCAGCTGTGAAAGGATCCCCTTTGTCCATTTCTCAGAAAGAAAGCTTCATTTCTTCAATAAGTACATTCTGCTCTTAACCTCTGAGGTTCCTACAATTCCTTCTACAGTTTTAGAGAATGTGAACTCATCCCACATCTCTAGCAGGCTTGGAGTTTCTTTCATCTATGTCACTGTGCTTGTACTTGACCACACAGTTTGGAAGCATTTGGGAGTAATTGGTGGAGGAATATGAAAAGATACACAGGTGCTGGTTAGAGAGCTGTAGAATGCTATAAACAAAGCTTTATAGGTGATTCAGGATGGCTTTAAAAAGACCAAAATGCTGATATGAATGTGGACAGTGAAAACCAAGAGATTTCAGTTGTGAACAAAATCTTCACAGCTGATGGATTACAGGTCATCTTCGGCAGAAATGTGCCTGCATTTTATTATATACTGAAACTTGACAGAGACTTAGATTAAGAGCAATGGACAACTAATCTGCTTGAGGAAATTTCAAGATATTTTTATATTAATTTTATTGAGAAACAAATAACAATGAGACAGTTTCAAAACAGGTTAGGAGGACAGTTACAATAATTAATACATTGCATATTGTTGTCTTTGTAGTAGTTATTCACAATACAATATGCAGACATGATATCTTGTCTAAACACTATTAGTTCAAGTCTTTCTTCTCATTGAACTAAGAGAAAGGTAGCTGTATATCTGTCCTAACTATTTTGCATATATATCTATATCTATATCTATATCTATCTATCTATCTATCTATCTATCTATCTATCTATTTTGCATATATATTTTTTTCACTACAAAATGGTCCTTCATTTGTATCCCTAGTTTTTGTTTACTTTTGTCAGAGATGGGTATTCCATTGCCATTCAAATATCATAGGTGTGTTAATTCAGCAAAGAAATCCAATATAGTCCAGTAGTTCATAATAGCAATGGGTTACCCTCAGGACTGGCAATGTCAGAAGTTGTTGACTTGAGCCTTTTAGAGCTCAGCATATTAATATGGCTTTACCTTTTATACCTTTTTTTTTATACTTTTCTGCTGGATTGTTAAGACCAAGATAAAGCAGGACCTATACAATAAGAAATAACTTTTGTATTTGATAAGGTCAGTCAAATCTCCTCAGGATTTACCCTAAAGCCCTGTACAGCAGTTTGTAGATATTCTGTCAGTGTCAGCCATGTGGATGAGTCATGGCCATTGCTTGATCAATTTGCTCTCTGTGAAAGCCCGAGAATGTTTTCTCTCTATGTGACTGTCCTTAGACAAACTCTACATTGTCGATCTCTTTCCACTGTGGCTCCATGATTTCCTTGATCAGAAAATTTGGAACACCACTGAGTTACAGAATGTTACAGTACAGGTTCTCTTATGGCCTGAGTCCTCACTGACCTTGAAGTGCTAGGGCCAAAATGTTAGCTATCCTTGTAGCCCTTCTTTTTCTCTAATTTTTTGGTCTGCAAACGTAAGTTGTTTACCCAGAAAATGAGAAGCTTAATGATATTATTACCCTAGAACACAGGCTGTTGAGCTTAATAATCAGTATCTGCCTGAATATCAAATGCCTTGACACAACATGAAACAAGTACTTTCCATCAATTGTTGATATGCTAAAGTTTAAATCCCTACAGAATGTGAAAAAAATTTCAAAAATTAAGAAATAAAAAATAATAGTAAAAATAGAAATAAACAATTACATATTTTTACACAGAAATTTAGAAATCTAACCATATACAACACTGTAGCAGGACAGTCCTATGACCTTATTTTCGTCTCTCGTTTTCATTTATTACCTTTTCTTTTTCTTTTTTTTAAACAAAAAGAGAGAGAGTATAGCAGTAATTGACATGACATTAGAAGCAGTATGCATTTAGAAGGCCAAAATGACAGGGATTCCAAGCATGACCCTAGTATTACACATTGCTATCTTCATTGCAGTTGCTCAATTCACAGATATCAGCATCAATAGTTAGTCAGGGTAAGAATCCTACCAAATAACTGCTAGCTTCGAAAACTTGATGGACAATCTCAGGATCATTGTCCTAACCATCTTGTACATATAAACATATGGTTTTGCCCCTGCCATGTTTCCTAGCTTTTCTCCTTGCCCTATCTTTGTTGTTTAATCCTTAAGTTCTCACCTTCCTTTCAATTGTGATATACCTTTCTATTTTTATTTCTTTTTTTGAGTTTTTATACTAGGGAGACTATATAGTATTTACACATATGGGTCTGGTTTATTACACTTATGAGTACATCTTCAAGTGGCATCCACTTACATATGAAGGCTTTGAGTTTATCATTCTTTATAGTTGAGTAATACTCCGTAGTATAAAAACACCACATATTTTCATCCATTCCTCAGATGATGGGCATTTTGGTTGCTTCAAAGAATTGGCTATCAAAAATTGTGCTGTCATAAACATAGGTGCGTATATATCACTGTGATATGATATTTCCAGTTCTTTCGGGAAAATGTCGAGTGGGGGATAGCTGGTTTGAATGGAATTTCCAGTCCTAGTTTTTTAAGGAGTCTCCAAACTGACTTCCATAATGGTTGCATCAGTCTACATTCTCACCAGCAGTGGAGAAGGATTCCTTTTCACCACAGCCTCTCCAACATTTATTATTGGTTGATTTCTTTATAATAGCCATTCTTTCTGGGGTGAAGTGGTATCTCAGTGTTGTTTTATTTTGCATTTCTTGGATGGCTAGTGATGTGGAGCATTTTTTTTTTTTGGTGTATTTATTAGCTTCAACAATTTCTTCCTCTGAGAAGTGTGTGTTCATCTTGGATCCCATTTCTGGATTGGGTCTTTAAATTTTGGGGCCCTAATATTTTCTAGTTCTTTATAAATATATTTTAGTAGCTTGTGTAGGGTTGGCTTTGTCATCATGAAATTCCTTAGTTGTTCTTTGTCATGGAAGTATTTCACTTTTCCATCAAACTTGAAAGAGAGTTTTGTAGGTACACTAGTCTGGGCTGGAATTTGGTTTCATAGAGGGCTTGAAGTGCTCTGCTCCATGCTCTTCTTGCCTTCATGGTTTGTGAAGAGAAGTCTGCCACTGCTCTGATGGGTTTTACTTTAAATGTAATCTATTTCTTTTCTCTAGCAGCTTTTAGTATATTGTTCTTGTGGGATCTTGACTATTATATTTCTCATTGTGTTTTTAGTTGGACTGATGTTATTTAGAGTTCTATATGCTTTAGTTACCTGAATGTGAGATTTTCCCTCCATATTTGGGAAGTTTTCTGCTGTTACTTCTGCCCATATCATTTTTATATCATTTGCATTGACTCTTTCTTTCTCATTGATGCCTAATAGTCTCATGTTGTTCATCTTTGCATCATCTTGCAGGTGATGAATTGTTTTTTTCTTGTATCACAGTTGTTTTTAATAGATCTTTTCTTACATTTTCACTAGCTGTGATGATGTCTTCAAGATCTGAAACTCTATCTTCACTTTCATTCAAGGGGCTTTGCAAGCTTGTGATTTTAAGTTCCTCTGTATCTCTTTGACTCTGCTTCATACAAACTATTTCTTCCCTATATTTTCCATGCAAGGCTTCCATAATTTTTCCATATTCCTCTAATATTATCAGTGTCTTCTTTAGAAACAGTTATTAATTCTTCCATTACAGTTATCCTTTCTTTTTTTACTTCAGAGATTATTTCTGATCTGATTTCCTCTGTATGTTTCTGCAGTTGATTCTTTATTTCAGATCCTATTAATTTATTGATTTCTTTTCTTATTTCAGAGGTTATTTCTCATCTGATTTCCTCTATAGCTTTCTGCAATTGTTTCTTTCCTTCAGACTAATAATTCAGATATTTGAGCTGTGTGGATTCCCAGTTTCTTCTATGCTAGTGTCTCCTGCATTTGTTCTGGGCGGGCTTAGGGTGTGAGCTTGCATTTTCTTCCTTCTCTGTTTACTTTTGTACAGCACTGTCCTCTGACCTTTGATGTAGAGCTTTGGGGCAGTTATAACCTTAGTACCTACTGTAATTCTTACCCAAGGAATTGTATGGCTAACCCAGTTTTTGTTTTGTATTTGTAGAACTACAATTAAGAACACTAATTGGACAGTGACATTTAGCAGTTGACAGACTGTTGTAACTAATGGGCTGGTATTTTAGACAGTAAGATCAAGCATTATGTCTGTGCAGCTAAGCAGGTGTTAATTTGGGAAGTTGAACTTAAGTCAGCTCCCCTAAACTCTATCTAATCTCCCCTTGATGCACCTGGGGTCTTTCAGGCAGACTCATTCACTCTGTTACCTGTTGCCCCCTTTATAGATCAAGAGTAAAAAAGAGAGAACACTCTCATAGATCCGAGTCCAGCAGAGTGTCTCAGTTACTGGGTCTGTATCTACCAACTTTGAACTTGTCCAGATGTGCCTGGCTTTGGTCTGGCTGCTGCACTCAGCTTCTTCCCTTTGCTGCTTGTAGAGGAGAACCCAGTATGCCACTCTGGCAAGGTGTTCAGCTCCTGGATTAGCTGAGTGAGTCTTGTTTCTGGCCTTTTTGCATGGAGTTCTGATTCAAGATTCCACAGGATGCCTATTTCAGGACCTGGGATCTGGCTGGAGAGGGGTCTTGAGTGCGGCAAGCAGGCAGATGGACCTCTGAAGTATTTCATAGTGTATCTTTGTCTTATGGGTATATATGTTCATCATTAATATGTGAGAAAGTAGGGCTGAGGAGATAGCTCAATAGAATAAGTGCTTGCCTGGCAAGTGCAAGATCCTGAGTTCAATCCCCAGTACTGCAAAATAAATAAATAAATAAATAAATAAATAAATAAATAAATAAAGTTCATATTTAAATTATTATGGGATATATTGTTTTAATTCTTTCTCGAAAGTATTCTTTCATTTATATTAAGTTTGTATAAATGAATTTAAATAACTTTTTATTTGTCAAGAGAATAAAGATAATTTTCCAAAATCAGTTCTCCTTTGTGTACTGTCTCTTACATGATAATGCCTGTATAGTTTCCTCTATTTTTGTTTCTGATAACTAGATTCTTGGTTATGTCTTTATTGTCTCACATGACTACCACTTAGGAGAATATGGAATAGCTCTCCAATAGGCATTTTCTGCTCTGATCCACCTCTCCTGTACCCTCTGGATTAATTATTTTAAAAGCCAAACCACTCATACTAAGAACTATCTCTCAAGCCCTGTTAGTTAAATGTGTAGACAAAATTCTGTGGAGGGAGGCAGTGTTTCCCCCAGAACATGCCTCCCTGCCTGTGTACCATGAAGTGCCTCAGAAAGCACAATCTGTCATACACCATGAAATATGGATGACCATTACTTATTAATTACAAGGAACTCTTGATAAAATGAATGCTTGTAAATAAATAGAATTAGTGTGATATTCAGCCATAGAGAAAAATAATTATCTTACATTCTTTCTGTAAATAAAGATAGATACATAAGACAGGGTGGTCAAATAACTTTTAAATCTCATAAACAAGAAATAATTATATTAGTTCATAGTTGTTACCAGATCTTAATAAAGCAATTTTCTACATTGTTCTCTGACACTGAGAATCTTCTATTGTAATTTTTATCTGCTATCTAGTATCTAAAGAATACTGTTTTTTTCAAGTTTGCTCATTTCAATAAAAAATTTATGGATTTAAAACTAAATTATAGTTTAAAACTTTTTAAGTGAATTTTAAGTAATATGACAGTAATATTGGAGAACGTTCTTATGAAAAAGTAACCAAGGTTTTTGTTTTCTGGTTTTTTTTGTTGTTGTTGTTGTTTTTGTTTTTGTTTTTTTTCAGGAATCACACTCAAGGCCTTGGGCAAGCACTTCAGCTGCTGAGATATATTCCCAGCCCCAAAAGCAGCTAATTCTAATGGAGTTAAACACAACTATGCAATCATCAGGTAACAGAGAGTGTTTCTTCACACTGTTGTAATCCTTTTGCTGGCATATTTTTACACTTTGTTTCTGTAATTAATTTATTTTATTTTGAGTACTTTTAAATTTTAACGTAATGTTTTATGATTAAATCTTTAGTGGTTCAATAATACTCTACTTATTTTATATATCATGCTTTTTGGCATCAGGTCTTTTAACTAGAAACAATCAATTTAAAACTTAATATTGGAATATAGCAAATTGAGATTTTGAAGCTGTCTGTGCTCAAGATAATGTGAAACCCCCATCGGATGACAACACAATTAATTTTGCATTTCTTCTCTGAACACCAAGTATATGCCTCGGGACAGGAGGTGCTGTGCATCTCCATAGTTGTCTAGTGGCTTTTGAGTAATGGAAATTTCTAGTAAGTGATTGGAAATAGTGCTTTCAAGATGGTGACTTTTGTGCGGGCCAAACAGCTCAGTGTATTAAAGGGCCTGCAAGCAGGCATAGGAGCCGGGAGTTCAATCCCCAAGCGTGTGGTGCCAGCCTCGCCCCCGGGGCTCACTGAGATGGGGATTGAGACTGGACGTGGTGACGCACTCCTGTAATCCCAGCTCTCGGGAGGCTGTAAAGAGGCGTATCAGTACGAGTCGATCTAGTAGTGAGATCCTGAACATCTTGTAGACCCTTTCCTAAAATAAAAGAAGAAGGAGGAGGAGGAGGAGGAGGAGGAGGAGGAGGAGGAGAAGAAGAAGAAGAAGACTTTTTATAAAGTAATGCTTCTGTTAGGGTTGCTTTCTTGTCATCATTCAACCACAACTTGAAGGGAATAGGGTTATTTTGGTCCATGGTTACAGACCCTGGTCAGCTGGCTCCAGGGCCAAAACATGTTGGCTCTGTAGAGGAGCACTGGGCGTGTCACGGTGCCAGAGAGAGTGGAGAGAGGAGCGGGCGGGTGATGTACGCCCTCGCGGCCGATGCTCCCAGGTCCCCGTCTACACCAGGCCCCATCTCACAGCGACAGACAAGTCAAGTACGAACACAAATGTGGATTAGTCT
The DNA here is from genome assembly GCF_000260255.1 of Octodon degus. NCBI lineage: Eukaryota > Metazoa > Chordata > Mammalia > Rodentia > Octodontidae > Octodon > Octodon degus. Next base: position 25,218,888 of record NW_004524588.1, on the reverse strand, counting down.
ACTGGTGTGTAGTGTCCCTACGCTGTAACGAGCCTCCAAAAGTCGTTCCTTTGAGCACACAAGGCTCTGCGAGAGTTTCCAGGACCTTAACCCTCATGCCTGGAGTACGGACATGCCCACCTGATCACTGATTAGCCCTCTGCATTCGTGGGCCACTGAGCCAGAATTAAATAACTGGGATACAGATACAAGCCCGACAAAGCCAACTTGTGCATCACAGTGCTATGTGCAGACCAGAGCGCCCATGTTAGCATAGGGACTAATACTTAGGAAATTAATGCCTAAAATATGCTTTAGTGCTTCACACTGATAAAAAAGACACAAGTAAGCAACTTATTGATAGAGTAGGACAAAAGGAAGTTACTCGATCCACCACAACCTTTTCTGCTCTCTGCTTGCAATTTTATCTTCATTATGATTGTATCATGATTTCATAGCATACAAAATGTCACTCTATTGCTGAAATTCTAATTTCACATGGGTTTAATATAAAATTTTAAACTTTTACTATGCTTGCAATTAATATGTGGAAAGATATTCTGATGTCATCATGAAAATTTTATTCACCATAAATGTATAAAAATTTCTGGCTGTCAGTCGATAATTTCATATCATTTATTATTCATATTACTATTTGATGTTTTATTAATAGCTTCCTATGTATATAGTTTTACTTACATGAAATATTTCTGTTCAGAAGGTGTTATTTTATATCTTTTAATCCCCTAGTTGAACGCTTGAATATTGGAAGTGTTTCATATTTGCATAGTCCTAGGTATAACAATAAAAATTAATCGAAGCCTTTTTAAACAAAATCTCAATATAATTCTTCAAATATTTTATTAAACTGAAATATGTCTGCTTTGACTAAAACCCAGAGTCAGAAAGATACCAGTCAGTTAACATGGGCTTACATTCACTCTACCGTCACCCTTGTACTGAAATACATTGGCCTCAATAGAAACAAATAGGAAATGGGATTTTGTGATGCTCTCCTTCAACGTATGAATAATTCCTTCAAAGTGCTAAAATCAGAATACAGATTTGGATATCTCTAAATGCAGGATGGTTAGAAATTTAACGACTTTTAATAAAAAGCATGTATTCTCACATTTGTCAATTTTCCTCTCAATGTCAGGGATGTTCCTATGATATTGGGTACATGCACTGTGAATGAATTGATTCCAGATGTCTTGTCCACGTATGTAACTGTAAAGTTAGCATTGGAGGCTCTTAAGCTGTCTAGAATGTTCAGTCTGAAGGATGTACTTTCAGCCTGAGTAGAAACCTGAAATGGATTGAAATGAGCCTGTCTGGATCTTCTTTAAATATGTAAGTCAAAGTGAGCATCCATTTTAATGTTAGTTTATCTTTGACTCTATACAAGTTAGTTTTAAATGGAATAAAACATATTTCTGTAACTATCTGATACTAATCAATGACCAAATGCTATAGCAAAGATAGTTCAAAGATGGTAGAATGAAGCTTCACTGTAGGACTTAATAATCAGTATAATTATGAGATGATGAAAACTTTTGCATGAAACATTGTGAAGCAACGGGTGTAACTGAAAATGATTTTAGGAGGAACATCTTGGTTTATAAGCCTTACTATTCAGTAGACAAGAAATGCTGTGTGCATGCTCTGCTTTGCTGTGTACCGACATCTCCACTCTGCCCCACACACTCATCTCCCTGGTGAGCCTCTTAAAGTCCCAAGCATTTTAAGGTCTTTAGGTAAGGGGATCTGGATATCTTAATAACACCTACAGCCATGTGATGGGTGATATCCAGCTGATTCCAATGTATTACACTAGAGAAAGTCGGTGCCGTCCTACTGACCTTCTTAAAAGAAAGGGGCCAAAGCCCATTCATCAGAATGCAGGTGTGCATGCTGGACCAGCAGCTGCCTTCTGCAGCTCCCTTTGCTGTGGAGTACTGGGCAACTGTGCACCTGAGCTGTGTATGTTTTCCTGCTCACTCTTTGCCTTTATCTGTGTTCCATTTTCCAAGAAACTCTACTGTGATTGGTTAAGGCATTGCAAATTTTATATCAAAATCAGAAAGCAAAACAAAAACTAAGCAGAAGCTTGCAAAGCAACATTGTTCAAATAGCTAGAAAGTGATGAAGGAGTGCTGGCTAGGAAGACATTTGTGTGTGTCTGTCTTAATGTGAATGTTGCATCTAAAAATACCAATGTTCTTAGCTTTTGTATAAGACAAAGTTATTAAGACGTCCTCAAGGTAGAAAAGTGCAGTTTCTCCAAAGATTGACTTGGAGTTGAATTATCATGCTAAAAGCCTCATCTGTAGCAAAGTGAAATTATGGGAACACAAAAGTCATGGAAGCTTTAAAGCTCATGGGTCAAGTGCCTTGACAGCACCGATCAACATTATTATGTGCAGAAATTAAGTCTCCAACTAAGTCTCTTTCCTTGTACAAGGAGGCTCCAGGGGAAATAAACTAGCATTACTGTTCCTGCTTCTGGTGTCAGGATGGAGATAAGTAATCAGACTTTTTGACATGGATGAGGCATGTACCATGACAACAATAGAGTTAAACAAATAAAGTTCAGGTATTAGATTTTTATTTTCATAGCAGGGTAGTCTTCTACCATGATAGACCATAGCTGGCTTTTCAATAAAAACAGGAATTTCCTGCCTAGAAAAGTATTCATATCACACTGAGCCCATAGGCAGTTTAAATTACAAACACAACATGAAAAGGCATAACCAGGAGCATAAAATAAAATCTTTGTATAAAAGAATTGTTCCAGCACAGACCCCAGAGGGTCAAGGAAATGAGAAGCAGGAAAGGATTAGGAGGAATGAAGTGCACACTGCAGAGGTCAAGGGAGGAACTGAAGCATGGTAGGTCAATATGTAAAAGCACACAAGGGTAGTTATCAACTGGAAAATGAATAGGAAATAGGAACCTTTAAGGTAAACTTTTTCCCTAAGAAAGAAAAAAAAATTCAAGATACAGTTTTTAATAAAGCAAATCAATCATTATAATGATAGTAAATAAAGTACCATCTGCAAATGGCAAGATGGGGTCAAAAGTTAAGGCAGCTTATAACTGCTTTCCCTTTGGAATTTGAAGTGTAATTCATGGTGATTCCTAGCACACTACTAGCGCTTTAATTGCTCTTTTTACAGAACAGTAAAGACTGCTGTGATTTGGATACGGTTTAAGTGACCCTTGAGTTGTTTCCCTCAACAACTTGAGGCAAGCTTGGCTTTCTGCATGTCAACACTCAAGGCCTTGAAGCTGAGGGGTAGCAGGGATCCTTCAGTTACAAGGATACAAGCAGTGGCATCTGGAGAGTTGTTAGGAAAGGCAGAGCAGGATCCCACCCAGCCTCTTTTGCTTTGTATTTCAAAATGCAACTGCTTCTTTCCACAACCGCTCTGCCATTGCCACCTGTCCCTCACCAGCTGCCCCATGCCCCTGGACACCAAGCCTACAAATTTTTAGCTCAATCAATGGCTTTTCATATAAACTTACCCCGCCTTAGGTAATTCATCACAGCAGCAGAAAATGTGCACAGGCATCGCACTGGGCAGGGAGTCAGAGGTCACTGAGGGCACTTGTAGGTAAGAATCATAGTAAAGCACTGTGATAACGGCAAACTCTCGGACAGGCAGACAGAAGAGGAGTGTACCCCAGGAGTACAGGTGTGACATGCATCGTTTTATACCAGAGTCAGAGTGAGCTCAAATGGGCTTTCCTTCCGGGTGCCACACAGGGACACACAAGGACATTGTTCTCCACAATAGCTTACAATGTTTATAGAATATGTAACCAAGGTGCAAATCTTCCTTCCTTTCCATTTTGGTTTTGATTTTTTCTCTGTATTTTCCCTGCTATGAAAATATTGTACTATCACTTGAGATTTATTTTCTCCTTCACACAAATAAAACTCTCTCTCATACAAGCTTTATTTGTATGAATATTGACACTTCCAAGGATTTCAAAAATGTTAGAAACTTTTTTATTCTGACTTATCACACTATACAAATTATAGCATATGAAATTATAGATTCTTGGACATCTTATATGTTTAAGACATTTTAGTTGTAAGTGACAGAAATACATTAAATTTGAGTAGAAAATCTATTACTTTTCATCACTGAAAAATACAAGACTTAATGCATGCAACTTACATGTGAGACTTAAACTTAGATTCTCCTTTCCATGCTTCAGATTTCTGCTTTTGCTTTTCTTTATATCTTCTCTGAATGTGAACATCAAAATCTAAATTATTCTAAACTGAGAAAATTGTTCTTAAAGTAAGAAATATAGGACCAGGGATGCTTTGCTTTTCTTCTCCGAGCACGGGAACTTTTCTCTGCAGAACCCTGCTCTCACTGCCTTGCCCTTGATTTGTGTTCATTCCGTGGAAGGACAGTCATGTCCATGGGACAGGCAGGCTCATGAGGCAAAGGACAAAGATTTAATAAGAGAAAACAGGCGGGCTGAAGAAAGTAGGTAATGACCATTACAGCTCACCGGTGACACACAGCCATCGGTCACATTTCCAGGAAAACTCTGAATGTGATCCTTGCTTCTCTGAGTTCCAGGTTCTGCAGCATCTAAGCAACTTGGACCTGTATTCAAATACAAGTAAGATCTTGTGATGGTTCACAGATTGTGTCGACTGGAGCAGGAGAAGCTCAGCTACACTGGCTCAGAAGTCCCGCAGCCTAGGTGTGGAGGACTCACCCTCAGGTGGCTTGTGGCCTGGTGGTGCAAAGGAAAATGAAGAAGAATGGTCTGGCTCTGTGTTTCCAGAGGAGCTGCAGTCCTCGCTTTCACATGGACATCAGCTCCTAGCTTCCAGCGCAAACTCTTCCACCTTGAGCACTGACGTTTCTGCCTCCGTCTGAGAGCCACAGGCACATGTGGGGCACCATGGCAACCTCCAGGCCTGTGACTGGATCCTTCAGACCCGTCCACAGCTGCCTGTGTGGGTGGCCATGATGAGCTAACTCTATAAATTCTTATGTTAGTGTATCTTGTATTGTGTCTGTTTCCTGAGTAAACACTAACTGACACAGACCACATCCCTGTCTCTAACTTCGGGAACATAAACCTCTGTTACTCATTTAGCTGTATTTCTTCTAGTGTTAGGATCTGTCGAAACATGACTGATCACAATAATCAGCCACAGACCTTCAGATGCAGAATAGTTCGTGAGATGATGTGGGCGAGTCACTCTTTAAATGGGAAATATTTATGGCTCATCATCAGTTTCTTTCTTCTCAATTTTCTTCCTCTCTTTGGATCAATTGTCTTTGGGTGGAAATGAATATTGAAAACAGGTGAGTCAGGAAAGGAACAACAGGTTACTTCTGGCAACTTTCAGAAGGCTGTTGGGGTGAGGCAGTCAAGAACTGTGAAGCTCTTTTCTATGATAGGGTACTAGGTATTTCAGGACCAGCAAATGCTAAGCATGTGACCTGCCCCTGGCAACCCAGATGTATGACTGATAAGTCTCTGACATTTGATGTGGTTGCTTTTTCTTTTTTTCCCATAATTTTATTGAGAAATAAATAGCAATGAGACAGTTTCAAATCAAATTGGTAGGACAGTTCCAATAATTAACACATTGCATACTGTCTTCCTAGTGGTTATTTGTTGTACAAGATGCAGACATGATATCCTATTTACAGACACTATTAGACCAAAGCCTTCTATTCCTTGAATTAAGAGAATGTAGCTATATATCTATCCTAACCACCTTATCTTTGACAAAGGGGCCAAACATACTCACTGGAAGAAAGATAGCTTCTTTGGCAAATGGTGCTGGAAAAACTGGCTCTCTACATGCCGAAAACTAAAACTTGATCCAGGTCTATCACCATGCACTAAGCTAAAGTCAAAATGGATTAAAGATCTAAACATTAAAACAGAAACACTAAATCTCCTACGAGAGAAAGTATGAGGAACTCTTGAAGACATAGGGGTAGGCAAAGAGTTCATTAACAAAAATCAAATCGCATGGGAAACACTTAAAAGAATTAACAACTGGGATCTCCTCTTATTGAGAAGTTTCTGCATGTCAAGAGAAATTACCAACAAAGTGAAAAGACAACACAAAAAATTGGAAAAAGTCTTGACAATTAAGTACTCAGACAAAGGTCTGCTCCCTAGAATTTATAAAGAACTCAAAAACACTAGGGCCCTAAAATTTAAACACCCAGTCCAGAAATGGGCATCCAAGATGAACACAGGCTTCTCAGAGGATGAAATTAAAGAAGTAAATGAATATATGAAAAAACGCTCCACATCACTAGCAATCTGTGAAATGCAAATTAAAACAACATTGAGATATCATCTCACCCCAGAAAGGATGGCTATCATAAAGAAATCAACCAAAAACAAATGTTAGAGAGGCTGTTGGGAAAAAGGAACCCTTCTCCACTGCTGGTGGGAATGTAGACTGGTGCAACCATTATGGAAATCAGTGTGGAGACTCCTTAGAAAAGTTGGACTAGAAATCCCATTTAAATCAGCTATTCCTCTACTGGAAATTTTCCCAGAGGATCTGAAAACATCGTATCATAGTGATATATGTAGGGGCCGGGGAGATAGCTCAGTGGAATAAGTGCTTCCCTGGCAAGTGCAAGGGCCTGAGTTCAATACCTGATTCTGACCAAAAAAAAAAAAAAAAAAAAAAGGAATACTCCATAGTGATATATGTGTTCCTATGTTTATAGCAGCACAATTTGTGATAGCCAAATCTTGGAAACAACCAAGACGCCCATCACCTGAGGAATGGATGAAAAAGATGTGGTATTTTTACACAATGGAGTATTTTGCTTAGTTCGATGTGGTTTTCTAACCATTAAAATCTACATAGTCATTATTGAGAAAAGGGAACTCGGTACAAAAACAAAACACTGACTGCAAACTTATTGACAGTAATTTAGCTGATTGCAGTTACATACCCACACTGTCCTACCATCATAGTTTTATGCTAAAGATACTCCATAATAAAGCCAAATTACATGCTGTCATTTTTGAATAGAGACACAGATTAAGAATCTACATGTTAAGAGATGATTATTCAATGGAAACAAGCAAATTGGAAAATAAAGTATTGAAAAAAAATTTAATGCCATTTCTGAGTACTACTAGCTCAAATCATGACCTTCCATGATGGCGCCATCAGCAGGAGAAGGGTGCTTTGACCGGTCAGAACGGCGTTCTTACAGGTTACCTTCTGCTATCATAATTTATTATACTTCCTCTTTCCATCTGCAGTAGCGTTCACAGATTCAAAGGCCCGGAGGGCAGGACAAGTCACTTCAGTCAGCCCTTGCTTTGCTACCTGAGGCAAATAAGCAGTTTATTTATTTCTCAATCCCCAATAGCTAGTATACTTATAAAATGGTAATATTTTATAAATAATCAAACTATTATTCCTGGAAAACAAAATACAAATCTGAAATACAAACTTTCAAAATATAACATTATTAGTATTAGAATAAACAGAGATCATATGGTTTCAGTATGGAGTGTAACAGTTCATACATTGTGGTCAGTTTTTACAGAGAACATTTGAGAAGCAATGGTGTAGATCACTGAATACTTTTGAGTAGCAGTCATGGAGATCATTGAAATATCTCAGGAAGACCATGTATTTGTTCCTCAGATTTCACTTTACTTAATTATTGGAGTTCATTTTTCACTCTGTCAGTTTCTGTGAGGATTTAGACTTCATGCCTGACATTGGTGCTTAAAGTCTGTAAGAGAGAGACAAGAAAAGAAAACGAAAAGAGATCAGTTGGAGAAAGAACAATGAGGAAATCCATTCACACAAGCTGAACTCAGGAGACTGAGCCCTGCTCAGGCCTTGTGGTCTGCGATGTTGCTGATGAGGGCGTGACTCAGAAACTATGTCAAAAGAGCAAAGCCCTCACCTGCCCAGAAGGCTGAAGAAGCTAAAATAGATCCAAGACAAAGGTAATACAGTCACAACCAACCACTGCTTCCCACCATTTGTATGCGCTAATAGGTAAATTAACCTGTGTGCACCTCTGTGAACTAACTTTCTATTCTCCAAATCTACATTAGGAAGCCTTCTTGCAGCCTACATTACTGGGTGTTGCAGGCAGGAGAGTTCTGGAAAGTAAGGTCAAACCTTGCTACATTGGAATGGTGTAAAGTACTTATTCTCCAGTTATTCTCTCAGGTAACAGGAATTATAGCCCCAGGTAACAAGAAAAACAGCAATGAACACTTGGTGAAGACACAGGGATTTGAAATGGGCTTCAGTATCTACGGTATCTTAGCTGCCCAAGGTAAGTCAGAGTTCTGAAATATTGTGTGAAAACTGCCAATTGTCAATTTTTGGAGTGTGGGGGGCAGAACCGGGGATTGAACTCAGACCCTTGTGCTTGCCAGGGAAGCACTTATTCTACTGAGCCATCTCCCCGGCTCCCTGTCAAATTTTAAAAGAAATTGTAACATGATTTTAAAAAGCAAAGAAACCATGCAAGCTGCTGACACATCTTGTCTAAAGCAATATTAGTACAAACCTTTCTTCTCACTATATCAATTATTGTAACTTTCCTACTACCCTGTTTTGAGACTGTTTTATTACTATTTTTTCTCATTAAAATGAAGAAAAAAGAAAATTAAAAAAAGAAAACATGCAAGCAAAACATACAGGCAAGTAGGTGGTTTTTAATCCTCAAGTGACAGTTTTACATTTCAAAAATAATGTTGCATCTTGAGTATCACATGTTAAATCTATCTGAAGCTCCTGCAGTACTTCACACACACACATACACACACACACATGCACACACATGCACACACTATTACGAATGCATATAATACTAACTTCATAAACTTGAATCTTTGAGTGTTTTAGCCATTAGAACTGTATGATACACTTTAAATATGCTTCATATATTTTTCTATAAACAATTCAAATTCTGAAGAAAAATATTTGCACATTAATTTATTTTTCTCATAATCACAAATTCGAATGAAAATTAAATTGAGAAGTTATCTCAAAATCAAATTCCTACACTTTTATATTTATCATGATGCTTTTCCCTCATAATTTTTATCCCTTTAAGAAAAGAATACTTCTTAAGCAAGCATATATTTTATGAATTATTTATAAGATAATTAAAATAGCATAAATCAAATATTTCTGATGGATATGGATAGGACTTGTATTGACACTGCACCAGGAAGGACAGTCCTGATATGACCTTAGGTGCTCAGTAATTGCTGCCTAGCGGAGCAGTTGAGGATCGTAATATTGCCTGCTTTGTAGCTCAGACTGAACTGGCACCGTGGCGATCTGCATATGTTGCAGCCACCTCTGTGGTATTCTCTTGCTGGTAGAGCAGCTGTGCTGTGAAACTGATTTCTCCTTGGGCCTTTGGAAGCGGAAAATCATAATAAAGTCAAAACAGGCATATTGTGAAAACGATTTGTGGGACGTAAGAGTTATATACAGACATTTATGTCTATGTCTATACTTATCTATGCCGTGCAGTTTTGTCATTTGATATTCTGTTGTAGACACACGAGCCTGCCTACCAAGTTTGCCTGCAAATTTGCTTTCATGCTTGGGTAGAGAGAAACCACAGGGTTACAAGCACCAGTGCCAGGTATTTGAAGTAAAACAACAAGGCTTTCTGCATTGCATGCAGGAGAGGGAGAAACAACGGTGTCCATAGTACACGCTTGACCTTGTCAGAAGTGTAGTGACAGCGTGGGCATTTTAAGTAAGAGCAGAGGGTCAAAGAGAACACCAAGAGGCCAGAGGGAATTGCATAATAAGGCCGAGGCAGTAAGAGAAGATGCAGAGGTCTTTCAGGAGTCAGACAATGGCAAGTGAGAACATGACCTACTAATAACAGAATTTAAAAACAATGTATACAATAACCTGCACATGAAACAAACTACTTGAAGACCACAATAAAATTGAGTGCAAAATCTTTAAATTTCTTACATGTCTATTTTTGGACTTTCTATGGGGTATTGTTTTCCTGTGGCTCCCTTAATTAATTCCTGCAGACTGGGAAATTTAACCAGAAATTTACACTCTCAAATTTCAGGAGATCAGAAGTTCAAAATCAACATTCAGGCAGGGTCAGCTCCTCCTGGGTGCTCCAAGAGAGAAGACTTCCCACTCTCTTGCAGAGCTTGGCAGTAATGTACATCTCCGGGCCACTAGTAGACTTACTAGTCCAACTCATGCACTTATTTTAAAACACATTCTTTTGTGTGAATATGTACTTTTCTCCCTATTTCTATGGATGTTCTCACCTGCTTGGAAGTCCAGTTCAATACAATGTGACCTCCACTAGACTCTTACGCACATTACTGCTACAAAGAGTTAATTTCCTTTTTTTCAAATAATTTAATTAAGAAATAAATAGCAATGAGATAGTTTCAAATCAAATTGGTAGGACAGTTCCAATAATTAACACATTGCATACTGCCTTCCCAGTGGTTGTTTGTTGTACAAGATGCAGAAGTGATATCCTATTTGCAAACACTGTTACAACAAATCCCTCTATTCCTTGAATTAAGAGAATGTAGCTGTATATCTATTCGAACCATTTTGAATACACACAGATACAAAATGAACATTCATCTATTTCCCCTTTTTTTGTTTAGTTCCATCATTATTATGGGTGTGCGAACTCAGCAAAATATCCCAAAATAGTCCAGTAGTCCATAATAGTATTGGGTCTTCCAATTGACTGGGAATGAAGTTGTTGACCTGAGTCCCCTACAGCTCAACATAACAAAATGGCTTTATTTCTTGTACTTCATTTTTATACTTTTCTGCTGGGATGGTTAAGACCAAGATAAAGCAAGACCTATGTAAAAAGAATTGTAGCTTTTGGATCTGATAAGGTCAGTGAAATCCCCTCAGGATTTATCCTGAGATCTTGTACCTCAGATTGTAGAACCTTTGTCAGTGTCAGCCATGTGGATGAGTCACGGCCATTGCTTGGCCAGTGTGCTCTCTGTGAAAGCCTGAGAGAATGTTTTCTCTCCATGTGACTCTCCTTAGGCACACTACATCATCAATCACTTTCCTCTTTGGCCCCATAATCTCCTTGATCAGAAAATTTGGGACACAACTGAGTTACATGATGTGACAGTACAGGTTCTCATATGTCCTCAGTCTTAATTGACCTTGGAAGGCTAGGGCCAAAATGTTGGCTTTCAATAGTTTATGAAAAATACTTGTTCCATGTGATGCTTAAGGTGTTTGATATTCAGACAGATAGTGAGGTTAAGCTCAACAGTCTGGGTTATATGACAATAACAATAAACTTCTCTTCTGAAGGGTTAACAACCTAATTTTGCAAAGAGTTATTTTCCAACTAAAGCACCTGCATAGGCAGAGCGCAGTGGCTGAGTTCCATCCCCAGCTTGCAGTGCTAGCCCTGCCCCCAAGGCGAGCTGAGACTACAATTGAGACTGGGCATGGTGACGTGCTCCTATAATCTTAGCGATTGGGAGGCTGAAAACAGTTGAATCACTATGAATCCGATCTACGTAGTGAGACCCTGTAGGCCGTGTACTAAATACATTATAAAAATTACTTTCCACAAAGAATCATATTCTTAGTGGGCAGATAGGCATAAAATTTGGAAAGACATCATTCAATGCAACACAAGGTGTTTTCAGAATGTATGATGAATGTTTAAATTTAAAAACATCACAGTAAAGAAATATTGTCCTTAATAACCCTCAGAAAACTCCCTCTAGCTTTTGAAAATTGATCCAGCATTCTTGCCATTTTCAGAAGCACTTTTGTAAAGTCTTGGGAATCCTACTGATATAAAGTAGGACCTGGTATAGCTGGCTGTGGAAGGGAGCAGGACCTGCCAACCATGAGATCACAGGCTTTGGGCTCCCCGTATGTTGCAAGTTCCCACCAGATGCAAATGACATCAAAAGAGCTGACCACCAGGGAAGCCACTGTGGTGCTTTGCTTTACACAGTACCTGCGTCAGCATTCTCAGACAAGGCCTTTACTTCCATTTTTGCTTTTGCACTCTGTCTTTGTGTGGGCCAACTTAGCTCTACGGAGCTGGTTTCTTCTGTATTTACTATACACTTTTATTTCATTTTTATTTTTACTTTTTAAAGAATATGAAATGATAAAAAATAGAAATAAAAAAGTATTAGAAATGATACAAATTTCATTAAAAAAGTAAAAGGAATTAGCAATTATAAAAAATTATAGGAAATTAAAAGAAAATAAATAAATAAAATTTAAGCATTAACTACTCCACAGAAGTCAGCCGTTCAATTATCCACACTATCCTGCACATATACATGAATATATTTTTCCCTTTTATCTTTTGTCCTTTTCCTCATCAGAGTTTCCCTTACCATTGAACAGATTCTTTTCTTGTTCATATTATCTATTGTACCTTTCAGATTTTACTTACTCTTTCAAGTTTTCACACTAGAGTGACAATAAGATGTTTGCGCATGCAGGTTTGATTTATTTCACTTACCAATACAGTCCATTTATCTATAAAAGCCTCAAATTTATCTTTCTATAACTAATTAATATGCACTTTTGTAGAAATACCACATCTTTTTTATTCATTCCTCACTTGATGGGCATTTGGGTTGTTTCTAAGATTTAGCTACGACAAATTGTGCTGCTGTAAACATAGGTGCACATGTATCATGTTTTCAGTTCTTTTGGACAAATGCCTTACAGGGCAATAGCTGGTGTGAATGGCACCAACAATGCAAGTTTTTGAGGAATCTCCATACTGATTTCCATAGTGGTTGTGCCAGTCTGCACTCTGATCAACAGTGCAGAAGGGTTGCCCTTTCCTCACAACCCTTCCAGCACTGTTATTGGTTGACTTCTTGATGACAGCCATTCTGTCTGGCCTAAGGTGGAATCTCAGCATTGTTTTAATTTGCATTTCTTGAATGACAAATGATGATGGACATTTTTTTCATAGATTTATTTACCATTTGTATTTCTTCATTTGTGAGGTGTATATTCACCTCAGACGCTCATTTTTGGATTGGGTCTTTGAATTTTGGAGGTCCGCTATTTTTTTTAATTCCTTATAAGTTCTAGATAGAATCCTTTGTCTGAGAGATAGTTGACTACAATTTTTTCCCAATTCTTTTTACTCTGTTGGTGATTTCTTCTGAGGTGTGCAAACTTTTGAAAAAGATGAAATCCTGCTTGTTGATTCTTTAAAGCATTTCCTGTGAAGCTTGATTTTTGTTCATAAACTCTATACCTACCCCTCTGTCTTTAAGATTTTTTAACCTACATTTGCCCCCAGAAAATTTAGTGTTTCAGTTTTAATATTTAAATCTTTGATCCATTTTGATGGTAGTTTGGGGCATGGTGATAGGCATGGGTCTAATTTTAGCCTTTGACATGTGGAAAGTTTCTTTTTTTTTTTCCAGCACTATTTATTAAAGAGGCTATGTTTCTTGGACTTTGTCAAAGATCTGGTGGTTGAGTGTGCTTGTAGTCATGTCTGGATTTTCTAATCTGTTCCATTGATCCTCAGGTCTATTTTTATGCCAGTACCATGCTGATTTTATCTCAGTAGCTTTGTAGTATAATTTCATGTCAGGGGTTATGATGTCTCTGCCTTTCCTTTGTTATTCAGATTTGCTCTTGCTATTCTAGGTCTTTCTTGTTCTAAATGAATTTGATGAATGCTTTCACTAGATCTGTGAGGTATAGTAGTGGTATTTTAATTGGAATTGCATTGAATCTGTATAACCATTTTGGGAGTATGGTCATTTGCACAATGTTGTTTCTTCCTATCCAGGAGCAAAGAATATCTTTCCATTTTCTGAAATCCTCTTCAATCTCTTTCTTCAGAGTACTATAATTTTCACTGTTTAAGTCTTTGTCCTCCTTTGTGAGATTGATTCCTAAGTATTTCATTTTTGGGGGTGTTATTATGAAAGTGATGGTTTCCCTAACCACTTTCTTGGTGCATTTATTACTTGTGTGTGGAAATGCTTTTAACATTTTAGTGTGGAATTTGTATCCTGCTTTGCTACTGAATTTGGTAATTAAATCTACAAGTCCCTTAGTGGAGTTTCTCAGGTCGTCTATTTATAGTATTATGTCATTGAAAAATAATGGTAAAAAAGAGGAAAAGAAGGAGGGGTAGAGAGATGACTCAGTGTAATAAATGCTTCCCTGGCAAGTGCAAGGCCCTTCGTTCAATCCCCTGTTTTGAAAAAAAAGGTAAAAATAATGATAATTTCACTTCTTCCTTTCCAATCATTATTATTTTCATTTATTTCTATTTTCTAATTGCTCTGGCTAATGTTTCTAGGACTACATTGAATAGGAGCAATGGCAGTGGGTGTACTTGTCTTGTTCCTGAATTTAAAGTGATGGCTTTCAATTTTTGTCCATTTAATGTGATGTTGGCTGTTGGTTTGTCATAAGTAGCTTTTATCGGGTTTGTATAAAGCCCATTTTTCTGATTTGCTGTGCATTTTTATCTTGAATGAGTGTTGGACTTTGTCAAGAGCTTTTTCTGTGTCTATAGAGATTGTCATGTAATTTTTGTCTTTGGCTCTATTGATGTGGTGTATTACATTTATGGATTTGCAAGTATTGAATTGTTCCTGCATTCCGGGGATGAATGCCACTTGGTCATGATGTATAATTTTGATGATTTGATGCATTCTGTTTGGTAGTACCTTCATGAAGATTTTTGCATCTGTTTTCATGAAGGAGACTGACCTGTAGTTCTCTTTTTTGTTGTGTCTGTGCCTCCAGATATGAGTTTGGGACATTATTTTCCTTTAGATTTCATTGAAGAGTTTTAAAAGAGTTAGCATTAAATCTCTAAATTTCTTGTAGCGTTCCACTGTGAATCCATCAATACTTAAGATTCTCTTTGTTGGTAGGATTTTTCCTAAATTTTCAATTTTATTCACTGATACTGCCTTATTAAAATTTTTTATACCTTCTCGATTCAGCATTGATGATGAATCTGTTGTTTCTTCTGTGTTTTCCATCCTGAGAGAGTAAAGATTTTGGAAGTAGGTGTTGATGATATTGAGAATTTCTATAGGGTCTCTCATGATTTCATCCTTTCCATTCCTGACTGAACTACAAATTTTCTTTCTTTTTTTATAAGGTTGGCTAGGGGCATATCAATTTTGCTTATTCTTTCAAAGAACAAACTCTTTAATTCATTAATTTTTTGAATGATTTACTTTTTCTCCATTTATTTCTGCTCTGATCTTTGTAATTTCTTGCTTTCTTTGGATTTTGGGCTTGACTTGCTCTTCTTTTTCTAGGGGTTTAAGTTGCAGCATAAGATCATTTACTGTAGCTTGTTCTCCTTGCCTGGTGTGAGAATATACAGCTATATAATTTTCCCTCTTACCGGAGCTTTTGTTTCATCCCACAGGCTCCAATGAGTTCAATCTGTATTTTCTTTTGATCGTATATATCATTTATTTTTTTTTCATATCATGTTTGGCTTATTGATTGTTCAGGAGGGTGTTAATTAGTTCATCTGTTTATGGTGTTTTCATGGTTTCTTTTGTCAACAATTTCTAATTTCATTGCACTATGTTCAGATATAAGCACGGGGTAATTTTGATTCCTTTGCATTTATTATATGTACTCTATGTGCTAATATATGTCATATTTGGAGAACAGCCCATGTGCAGTTGAAAAAAAGGTATATTTTGACATTATTGGATACAAAACTCTGTAAAGGTCTCCTAAGTACATCTCTTCACTTGCTTTAGTTCTGTTATTCTTTACTGATTTTTTTGATCATATGATCTATCTCTTTGTGTTCAATAGGGTGTTAAAATCCCCCAGTACAATGTGTTGTCACTCATTTGATTTTTCTTGTTTTAAAATTTGTTTTACATTGTTCAGTGCTCCAATATTCATGCATGTGTGCTCATGATTGTTATCTCTTTCTCTTGCAGTTGTCCCCCAATAAGTACGTTGTGACCTTCTTTATCTCTTTCAATCACTCTTGGTTTGCAATTGACACTGTCAATAACCAAAATAACTGCCGCTCATATTTTCTGGGTTCCTATCACATGAAGGATTGTTTTTCATCCTTTAACTTTCAGTCTGTGAATTTCTTTTTGGGGTAAATGTGTCTTTCAAATTTTCTTTTTATTTTGTATCACGATCCACTCTGCCAGTATGATTATTTTGCTTGGTGAATTAGGCCATTTATATTGATGGTTATAACTAATACATATTGAATTACCTTTGTCATGTGACTTTCTTACTGTGGGATTCCTGCATTTCCCCTGTGTTTAATGGCTTGCTGTGTTTTGTGGTTCATTTCTGTTGTTGTTCTTGAAGTTGTGGCCATTTTTGTCGCTTTCTAAAATATGAGTACTCTTTGTAGGTTTTCTTTGGTGGTCTTGAATTTCTTCTGTTGATCTTTGTCATGGAAGCAACTGGGTGCTGCAAGTGCTTCTTCTACTGAGATATCTCCTCACCCTTACTCTCCCATTTTCTAAGTCAGGAATTGGGGGCTCTTATCAAGGTGACAGGAAGGGGCCTCCTGGCTGGGCTATGGGCATGTGGGAGGGGGATGTTGGCTTTTGATTTTCTTCCTAGTTGTTTGCATTCATTTCATAGGTATACCTTGTTGTCCCTGTGTTTGCTTGTTGTGTTGCATATTTTGCTGAATTATCCTAATCTCTGCATGCAATCACTGATAAATGACTTTTCTTGGCTTGTGTTTTGGTCAGGGGTGGTACCACATGGCCGACAATCATGTCACTTTGTCACATGACCAGTTGCTATCTTGCCTTCTTAGATCTCCGTGTGAAACTTTTATGTGGACCTGCATCACCAGCCACTGCCATCTTTTCTTTTCTATCTTCTCCTTTTTAATTTTTTAATACAACTTTCCATATGAGCTAAGCATCTGATTTTAGACAACATGTAGACATCTAAGAGCAAGAAAAAGAAATGTTTTTCTTCCCACACGAAAAGAAAAATAATACACTATCCTTGGCTACAGCCCCACAGCCCCAGGCAAATGTGGGTACACATGGGCAGGGAGAATACAAGCACGCAGGCAAAGCTTGGGGCCTGCCGCCATGCCCCATGGCATGGCCATGACGGCCTTATGTAGGTGGGTGGGGAGTGGCAATTGAAAAAATGTCTTGTCCCTTTTCAAACATGAACCTAGGGTCAGGAATATTCCCTGCTTGTTCCAAGAGCCTGCCTGAGGCCATGCCACTTGGATTTTATTTTTCAGATAAGTTAAAGACCTCTGCCTAATGCTTGAACAGAACATCTAAATAAAGCAACCACAGTGAGGGAACCACACAGAGCCATCCCAACTTTTAGTACTTCTTCTGTCAGAGTAAATGCAATTGATGCCTTTCTCATATGGTCTCTCAGGGCAAGCTGAATCATCAAGACACTCGATGAGATAATTTACAGAGCGTTGTTCAGGAAAGTTCTGCCCCCACCTCATGAGAGCTGAATTAGGCTACCAGACAGACCAGCTCCCTTTTCTCAGAGTCAGTGGTTCCAATTGTGGAGACAAACATCCTTCCGTGTGTGGGGGGCTGTGTTGTGTGGTCTGTGGTAAAATGATGGGGTATTGCTATGAGTGAAAGACATTCACCCAGGTTTCATTAAGGGGCACAAGGGGCTTTGGATCTCCTCATTAGGCACAGCATGCTGCTTAGCAAGTAGACGCCTCATTGTCTCCTTTCTCTCTCCAGGTCTCAAGACAATCCAATGGGAAATATAATGAATTCATCAGCCTGTGGATTTCACTGACTTCCCCACTAGGCTGTATCCTTAGCAAATGTGACAGATTTGGCCCTGGTAATGTAAAGCATATCTTTATCTCCTATCATAATATGGTCTGGGTTCAATACAAACTGGAAGGAGGCAAAAAAATGTGTATAGTACTGCACTCTAGATTAGAAGACATTGATCAGTTATAGCATTTCTGCTTGCAAAATGAAAGGTGAAATCAAATGTCTTATGCTGAGGCTTTATAATTTTTTATCACAAGGAAGGTTCCAGAACTAGTGTTTATCACAGGCTCCAAGAAGACAAAGATGTCCTGTGAAGTTCTGTTGTAGGACTCACACTTGTCTCTGGGAGCATCTCACTTTGATGCTAATCCCACCAGCAGACACCTACACTTCCTGCTAGCATCCTGAGAACAATAGATGAAGTCTACCCCTCCAGATCCAAGGACTGCATTAAAATCTAGTGCCCCAGAGGAGCCCAACTCCATGCAGCTCCTTCAGCAGCCTCCTCAGACTCCCCTGAGGCACACTGGAAGCACACAGACAGCTTTAAACCCCATAGGTCAAAGCTGAAGCGCTGTTTCCTACTACTTTGGTTCACAGCTTGTTCTACCTGTAAGAGATGTCCTAGGGATGGAAGGGAATCTTCCTTTTTCAGTTACAGATGTCCAACTGTGCAAGGAATGATTAGGTCAACTATTGGGAGACCTTAGGAAGTTTTTAAATGGGTTTTAAACTTTAACTCTGGCTTTTAATTTATCATGGTGAGATACCCAATATATCTTGGCTATTTGTGGAACTGTAGGTGAACAACAAAGAACCCTACAGGGGACCAGAAATTATCCAGGTGAACAACATGCCTTAGAAAGGGAAGGGAATCACCCAAGAGAGGACATTTTCCCTTCAACAAAGCCCAGTAGGGACTGCAATTCTCATGTGGGACTGAAAATTATGTCTAGTGTGATGGTTACACTTACCACAGGGATGGAAACATACATTAAAAACTATTAATTATGATAAATTAAGTGGGGCCTTACAGGGCTCAGAAGAAAATACAGCTTTGTTTCATAACCAATAAGCAGAGTCCTTCTACAAGTACACTAAGATCCATATTGTAAGGAAAGGGAGGCACGAATGGGCCCACATTTCATGTCAGTCAGCCCCAGATATGTCCCGTGTGCTTCCAAATATTGAGATAAGGCCTCAGACATCTGTGACTCAACTACCAGAGCAGGCCTTGCCTGTGTTGTACAAGTGGAACCTGGAGGAGAAAGGAAGAGAGAGGCTGAGTTATAACTGTTGAAGGTGGTGATGATTTAAACCTATCAAAGTCATCAATCACCTAAGAAAAATTCAGGGACAATCAAATAATGCATTTCTGTTTCAAGTGTAATAAGAGTGGACACAGCACACAAGATTGCACCAAGTCTTTGCCTGGGCTCTATTTTAAAGGGGAGACAGCTGATGAACCTGATTCTCGCTCCTGGAGATATGATTGTCCCTGCTTCCAGAGAGAGGTTAGGCCAGCAAAACCTTCATTCTTGCTCCGACAACTGAAGAGGTCCAGGAGAACCTCCAGTGCTGTCCAAAGACATGGGCATCTCCTCTGAGGAATCCTGAGTAATCTTGGATGCCATGAATGAGCCAGTTCAAATGCTTATGGACACAAGGACAGTTCGTGCTCTTTGAATTTTCTTCTCTGGAAAATTCTTCTCTAAGTCCCTAGCCATAGTTGGGGTCAAAGGGATCCCTTGCCATAGAATCTTGTCCTGTAATGTGTCACTTTGGAGGTCAAATATTAGCCATGAGTTTCTAATTGTCCCACAATGCCCTCATACTTTTCAGGAAGATATTTATTAGCAAAATTGGGGGAAATTCTCAAATTCTTGATAAGATGATAATCTCTGGGTGCTAGGGGTACACCAGATCTGCCTGACCAAATTAGCCAACAAGTGAATCCTGTTGCATAATATAAGGAAATATCTTGTAGGGCAAAGCCAATAACTATAGGACTAAAAGACTCCAGCCAATTTCCTAACTAAAAGCAGCATTTGATGAAGGAAGAGGTATGTAAAGACCTCTTTCCCCTCATAGACAACTTTCTCCAATTCAACCTTTTGAAAGCTTCTCAGCCCCTTGCGATGCTCCCCTTCTTCCTTTAGCACAGCCCTCAAGAAAATGCAGGGTGGGACAATGACTCTGTCTAATTAAAGAGGCTGTTATTCCAACACATTCTCTTGTGGCAGATCCATACACAGTTATCTCCCAAACTACAAGTGGTACTACTTGTTCTTAGACTTAAAAGACACATGCTTCCCAGTCCCATCACATCCAGATTTGCTTTTTTTGTTCAATTTTTGCATGGAAAAATCCCATTTAAAGAGAAAAACATCCTTGCATCCCTGGGATGAATCCAACCTGGTCATGTGTATAATCTTCTTGATTATTTGCTGTATTTTTTTTAATTTTATTTATTTATTTATTTGAGAGAGAGAGAGAGAGAGAGAGAGAGAGAGAGAGAGAGAGAGAGAG
>NW_004524588.1:25187703-25198457 GCF_000260255.1 Octodon degus | reverse complement strand
GGTGCTGGGGGATTGAACCGCGGTCCCTGATGCTTTTGCTAAGCTTGTTCTAAGTAGGTGCTTTAGACCACTGAGCCATCTCTCCAGCCCCCTTGCTGTATTTTATTTGCTAGGATTTTATTGAGGATTTTTGAATCTATGTTCATGAGGGAGATTGGCCTGTAGTTCTCCTTTTTAGTTGCATTTTCCCCTGGTTTTGGTATCAGTGTAATATTTGCCTCCAGGAATGATTTTGGAAGGACTGTTTCCTTTTCAATTTCATTGAAGAGTTTGAGGAGTATGTGGATTATATCTTCTCTAAATTTCTTGTAGAATTCAGCTGGGAATCCATCAGGGCCTGGACTTTTCTTTGTCGGTAGGCTTTTTATTACATTTCGTATTTCATTGGCTGTTATTAGGTTATTGAGAGTGGTTATATCTTGTTGATTCAGTTGTGGTAATTTGTATCTTTCTAGGTATCTGTCAGTTTCATCTGTGTCTTCTATTGTGTGAGAGTAAAGGTTCTCAAAGTAGCTATTGACAATTTTCTGAATTTCCACTGGATCTGTGGTAGTTACACCTTTTTTAATCCTTATTGCTTATATTTGAAATTTTTTGTTTCCTCTTTTTGATGAGGTTAGTTAGGGGCTTATCAACTTTATTTAATCTTTAAAAAACAGCTTTTTGATTCATTATTTCTATGTTTTCTTCATCTCAATTGAATTAATTGCTGTTCTAATTTTTATGATTTCCTCCTGTCTTTGGGCTCTGGGTTTGGTTTGCTCTTCCTTTTCTAGTTGTTGAAGGTGCAGCATTAGGGTATTTATTTGTTCCCGTTCTGTTTTCCTAATGTGTGAGTTCACAGCTATGAATTTCTCTCTGAGGACTGCTTTCATCGTATCCCATAAATTCCGATAAGTTGTGCTTGAATTTTCATTGAATTGTAGATATTGTTGAATTTCTTGTTTAATTTCATCTGTGACCCATTGATTGCTGAGCATGGTGTTGTTTAATTTCCATGTACTTATGGGATTTTTCTATTTTCTTGTCTCATACAAAATAGGATAGATATACAGCTACTTTCTCTTAATTCAATGAGAAGAAACATTTGTACTAACAGTATTAGGACAGGTTATCATGTTTGCATCTTGTGTAATGAATAACCACTAAGAAGATAACAATATGCAATGTATTAATTATTGAAACAGTCCTATTAATCAGTTTTGAAACTGTCTCATTGCTATCTGTTTCTCAATAAAATTAATAAAGCAATAACAAAACAAAGTATCCCCTCACAAAACAGTGAATAAATAGAATCTTCTTATAGGCTTTTTATTATCATTAAATTAAAGATACATAATACTTATGCCCCCCCAATAAAGATAAACAATGTACTTGGACAGTTAGTCTTGAGGAATGTAAAGCAAGAACAAAGAATCATCTTACAGCATATAGATGACATTCCAGTTTGTAGCTCTCAATGAGAATTTCTAACTATAACATTGTACGAACTCTAAGTTTCTTGGCTAAAAATACATATGAAGTCGAAAAAGAAAAGAAAAGAAAAGAAAGAAAGATGGGCTCAGATATACCTCTAAAAAGTTCAGTATCCAGGATATGTTCTTAGATCTGGAGAACTACAGCTCTCTCAGGATCAGATCCAGGCATCGTGTGATCTTGGGCCTCATGCAATCAAAGAAAAACTTCATTCTTTCTCAGGAATGGCAGGCCTTTGTAGGATCTAGCTACTTAATTTTGGACTGATGGCAACCTCTTAGTCCTTAATGGACCCCATGTCTGCACTCCAAGAATGGACAAAAGTAGTTGACAATGTATTTGGGGAAATAAACTACGCTCTTACTCAGGCTTGAGCACTAGGAATACCTGCTTTAAGAAAACCTTTGTCTATATGTCAGAAAATGGAGGAACTCCCTTGAAGGCCTTAACCCAAAGAGTAGGACAAGATCCCTGCCCAGTGGAATGCTTTTCACAGAAATGAGAATGCATTGCTTCTGTGTGGGCACCCTGCCTGAGATCAGTAGTAGCAATAGCTATGCTAACAGAAGAAGCTAAAAAGTTAACTTTGGGGCAGAGATGAGTCCTTACTTCCTATCAGTTCAAAGCTATTCTGGAGCCCAAAATTTACCTGTGGTTAATAGAGGAATGGTTTACCAAGTGTCAGACCATTCTCTTAGACATCCCTGAAGGTATTAGAAAATTTACATTACTATTAACTTAGTCTTTGAATCCTACAGGCCCCAAAATGAGGCATTGTTGTGAGCAAATGATCTCCCTGACCTATGCAGCCAGCAGGAGAACATCAGCTACTTGTCCCTCCAGGATCCTCAGGAGTTGTGCTCCACTGATGGAAGGAGCTTTGGAGGAAGGACATCAAAAGACAGGTTAGGCCATTGTCCATTCACAAAAAGTCATGGAAGCTAAACCTCTACCTCCAGGAACCTCTGTTCAGAAGTGGTGGCAGCTCTCACTTAGGTACTGATGTTAGGGAGGAACAAAACATCCAGACTCTGGATATGCCTTTCTGGTGCTACACACTCATGCAGCAATCTGGAAGGGTAAAGGCTTACTGACAAATAACCAATCATCTATACAACACAAGCAGTCTATCCTACAACTCCTAGGGCAGTCTATCTTCTGAGACAGCTCACAGTCACACACTGTAAAGGTCATCAAAGATACTTTTCTCAAATTTCCTTCAGAGATCAAAAGGCTGATAAGAAGATGCAAAGGGGAGTCATACAGCTCCTTAAGAATATAACCTGATTTCCAGTCATGATAAACCATTAACAGTGGTCTCTACCTTTCTTTTTTTCTTTAAATTTTTTATTAGCACAGTTTATTTTAAAATAACATTTAATATGAATACATATATCACATTACTATGTATTGTTCATAATATAACCAGTGGAATCTGATCCTTTCATTTTTTTCCATAATTTCATTGAGAAACAAATAGCAATGAGACATTTCAAACCAAATTGGTACGACAGTTTCAATAATTAACACATTGCATACATTCTTCCTACTGGTTATTTGCTGTACAAGATGCGGACATGATATCCTATTTACAAACACTATTAGAACAAATCCCTCTATTCTTTAAGAGAATGTAACTATATATCTATCCTAACCATTTTGAATACACAGATACAAAATAGATATTCATCTGTATCCCCTTTTTTGTTTAGTTCCATCATTTGAATATTATAGGTGTGTTAACTCAGAAAAAAATTCTGAAAGAGTCCAGTAGTCCATGATATTATTGAGTCTTCCACTTCACTGGCAATGTTAGAAATTGTTGACCTGAGTCCCCTACAGCTCAACATAACACCATGACTTTACTTCTTTTATTTCATTTTTATACTTTTCTGCTGGATGGTTAAGACCAAGATAAAGCAACAATCATTGTAGCTTTTGGGTCTGATAAGGCCAGTGAAATCTCCTCAGGATTTATCCTGAGATCCTGTACCTCAGATTGTAGATCCTTTGTCAGTGTCAGCCATGTGGATGAGTCACGGCCATTGCTTGGTCAATGTGCTCTCTGTGAAAGCCTGAGAGAGTGTTTTCTCTCCATGTGACTCTCCTTGGGCACACTCTACATCATTGATCACTTTCCTCTTTGGTCCCATAATCTCTACCTCTCTTTAAGAGCATCAGTGGGGCTTAGGACAAGGGGAAATTAAGCAGGGATTCTGGTGGTGTTTAGGAAGCAAGCTGGTCCTTCCACACAGGACACAGTCGAAGGCCAAGGCAGCACTTCATGACACCTCCATATGGGAAGACATGTCACACCAGAAATGGGCACTTGGGTTCTCCCAACATTAGGGCTAGCAACAACCAGTGAACAAGTCTGCAGAACTGGCCCACGATTTGCCTACAAGCACCCGCACAAGCCCATCTAGCTCTTATCTCAGTACCGGTACAGAGGATAAGGACACACTCCAGAGACAGCCAGCTGTTAGAAAATACCCGTATGCCACCGTGCAGGACATGTAAACAGTAGTTTTCAAATGTTTGACCAAAAATATGATAAATGCCACTGCCCAATGCCATCCAGTGGAAAGGAAGGGTGGGCTAGTGGGTAGTGCATGGAAAAGCTGGCTGGGAGAGTAACCTAGACCAGTAAGTGTGAGGGATTTTTCCTTGTCTATGAAGAAAGAGTTCGGTCATTCATTACTTACTAAAATTTCTTCAAATAAAATAATTTTTGTTTCAATATTTAATAATCTAGAGTAAATGAACATTTCCATATTTAACATGTAAAATATATGCAATTTAAAGTGATCATTCTTTGTGTTCATGTGACATCATAATGGCTAAGTGAACTATATACACCAATATTATAAATCGTTGTTTGCTCTGTGGCTATTTTAAGATGGTTTCTTTTTTTTAGGAATAGTCTCACTGTTTTGGCCAGGCTGACTCTAAGCAGTAAATGTTCTGCTTTAGCTGCCTATGGGCCAATTTTAAAACTGGTACACTTATACAAAGCATCAGACATCAGACATAGTTTCCATTCTTAATGAAAGTCGTTTATTGACGTCTCCCCTTCCCTCTCTCCCCCTCTGTGGCATTGTGAAAACTATCTTTCCTGTCACATAGTAAGGTATCGCTGAAGTTGCTGGGAGCCCTTTCCTTGGTATTTTGCCCAAAACTCCGGGTTTTTTTTTTTTTCCAGGCAATCCTGGTGCTCAATAGGGTTTAAGAAAAGTAGTAGAGCACTGAGTGATTACACTTCCTTTTTTCATCCATTTCTTAGAAATTCCAGCAATTTAGTCTTTAGTCTTCATCACAGATATGGAAAGAGACATCTCAGGGATGAGCTGCCTCCTGTGAGGCCATTTGCAGAAGTACAACTAAAGATTTTCATGTTTTTTTAATATAATATTTATTCAATTTCACCAAATAGTGTATTTTTCGTAATCAAAGAGCACATCATCCCCAGCTTTTCTTCTATGTGCTGTCTCTCATCAAGTGCCTCTTCTTCCTTTCTTCTAGAGCTACAAGAAGCAGGGAAAACAAACATTCCAGCTGCAGAGGCCAACGCCGTCAGCTCCCCTGGCTCCACGCTGTGGCGGCCTCCTGACGTGCCCTGCTATTAAGACAACAGCGTGGCTTGACCTCCACAGATGTGTCCTCCCTGACATAGAGAAATTCTCAAAGGGAAATTTAACTTGGGTGTATAGATGTATGGAGCCTGTCTGAGCAGCTCTCTGTTCTGTGCAAATGGGTGTTTTGCATTCACTACTTAGCAACACGGGCAAGAAAGTTATTCTTATCCTAAGTGTAGCAAACAAACATCAAAATAACAGGCAACCTTTCACATATTGCTCATTGCTAATCAGCAGGAACTGTGAATTACAACTCACAGAATAAACAGCATCTTAATTACTTCTTTTCAACTCGCCTGCCAAATTTTTTTCTCATGTCGAAAATATAAGAGGAAATTATGAGTTGAAAATGATATGATTAAAGTGTGGATCAGACTGTATGGACCAGAGAAAGAAAATGTGTAACTTTGTAAAAGAAAATAATCAACTCTCTTCCAGGTATATTCTCAAATGTATATTCAACCATGAAACCAATCAGGTATGTTAATTTGGTTTAGTTTAAGGTAGCTTGAGAAATATTGTCTTGTTCATATGTACAGTAAGATTCATATAATCATGAAATGTTATCATTCTGTCAGAAAATGTTCAGCGAAGATGTTTGTGTTTATAGCAAGATGCCAAGTTAAGACTGTTCATAGAAAAGCTCTGTAAATCTCTTTGCTATTAGATGCCCATGGAAGGACTCCTGTCCACTTTATTCAGGGGCAGTAACCTGAAGGGAACTAACAAGGCTTAAAATTGTCTTGCCCCACACCCGGATTCTCAGGTCTAATAAGTTATGCAAAACCTGTAGACTCTGAGTAATGTAATCTCTTATAATGTCTTGCAAGGGTGACTTTAAATTAACAACATTTAAAGATCAGCAATAGTACACAGAGGATTTAAGCACAACCTTGATTTTTCTTCATGGTTAGCCACCTTCTGAAAGTGTGTAAGATTTTAAAATGTCACATTAAAACAAAATAGTGCCTGTAAAATAGATGACCTTATAAGTATTTCCTGAAGTTAACACTGAATGTTATACATTGAAGTACACAATATTTGGTATTTTTCATTTACAAAAGTTCTTCAGAGAAAAAAATGCAACGAATATTTTTGCATAAAAATTACATATTTCAGCTCATTTTTGCCTCTAAAAGTGTCCCGTAGTATAACATTCTGCTAAGAGGAGAGGTGCCATGACCTGCATGGGGAGTGGGTTCCTGATATGGTGCAAGGGGACAGTAAGAGAAAAGCACAGGCACATATGGAAAGGAAAGCTGGGACCAGGTGGGACCTGTTGGAGAAGTGACAGTGTTCCAGACACATCTTTATTTATTCAATTTTTTTTTTAATAGAAGGGAAGAAGCCCAGGACCCATAGTGCGAGGCCTCAGCATTTGCTGAGCACACTGAAGGTGAAACACTCTCAAGCTCTCTGTGCTGTAGTTCACAGGAAGAACACCAAGGTTGGCCATCTACCAACATGCAGCTTAAGTAGAGGTCTGTTTTGCTACACTGTCTGTCCCTGGCCTTCTGTACCTATGGGTCTGGCTCTGCTCTAGTCTTCAGGAGTTTGCCCACCACAAGATCAGTTGTGGCTCAACCAGGCCCCACAGAGAGGGGACGGTGAAGTGAAAAGAATTCCAATGTGTGACATACGCGTAGCAAACCATGATTAATGTAAGCCCTACCCAAACATATACCAGTAAAATTTTGTAAAAAAAAATAAATAAAACTTAAGGACTTTGCATTTTCTTCGCACTTAGCTACCCTATGCAAAATGTTACCCACTAGCCACACATGGCTATTTAAATCACATTTTAACTAATTGACATTAAATAAAATTTAATACTCAATTCTCTAATCCAATAGTTATATTTTTATGTCCTCAATAGACACTTGTGGCTAGCATCCACTCCAATGAATAACACAGAGAATGTTTCCACCATAAAAAAGTATCCTGTAGGTAATGCTGTTACAAGCTTTTGAAATTTGGCAACAAGTCTTGTTTTTAGGCATAGGGGTGGCAGCACACTTGCACTTTACAAAATTTGCCTGAGTCAGTGGACTGATGGACAGAAAAGTCTGTGGGGGAAATAATCTGAATTGTTTTCTCAACTTCCATTTCCTACTTCCACTTTAGAAGACTTCTCTCTTTAGGTGCCTGTGGCCAATGAGGTATTCTAAGCACAATACCGCATTCCAAGCCCTCGTCTTACAATGCTGCCCTGACACTCTTCCCTCGTGAAGTGGGCATTTCCTTTGTACCTTGGAACATAGATTACTATAAAAGTACAACCGTGCTGCCTCCGAGGCCACAGCCAGGGAATGGAAAGCAGTAGTGCCTGATTTGTTCTCACTGGTGCTGATGGATCTTATTCCTTCTGGGGCTACAAGGAAGTCATCATTTTGTGACAAACTGGCTGGGCTGGAGACACTGAATAGACACAGAGAGAATGAATAGGTAGTGCTCCAGTGCTGAATTGGGCACAGTGTCCTTCAGTGGAGGTCAACCCGAGGTGATGACAAGAGAAGACAACAGCTGTCACCAGTGAATGACTCCTGCTTGCACTGCATGTTCAGGAGTTAAATGAGTGCTGTTGGAAGCCATTAAGTTTTGGAGTCTTTTTAAATGTAATCCCAATAATGCAACAACACTCTTTACTAAAGAATAATATTTAACTACTTAATTAGGCTCTATTTGCTTACCGTAATTAGTTCGTTTTATAATTATCCTTGGGTATCCAATTCCCTTGTGTGAGTTTCTTGAAATCCGGTGTCAGTTTTACATCTCTAATACCATGACAATTGCCAGGTATTAGCAAAAGCTAACAGGCAGAGAGGTACTTAGAGGGTCTTTGTAGGGATATGGCCCCTGGGAAGCCATTCAGCCCTAGCTGTCACCACACAGGCCTGGTGACAGAGGTGGAGAAGAACAACTGTGAGGAAATTCATCTTTCTGTATGAGTCCTCACCTAAATGCGGTAAGGAAACCTGTATGATGTGAAAACTTTGGGAATTTTACTTTTTTGCTGATCCACACTCTCTTCTTTTACTCTGTTTTCTATATTTCTAATGCATGGGTCAATGTATTTACTGAAGGAAAAACAGAAATACCATGAATTTTGACTTTGACAACCATACATTAGATGAAAAATAAACATATATCATACCATTGAATAAGTTGAGTAAATTTTGTAAAAGCAGAAAAAGTGGCCTTTTCATAGCATTGAGTTGTGTTTTATGGCTCAACAATGTCATCATTCAGTACAAACACACCTAACACTTCCTTTTCTTGACTGATTTAAAACCTGTACTTTTTTCCAGCTTTATGGTTTTTGTACAATTTTAGGAAAAGGAATGAAAGAGAATGTTATGACTTGTGTCTAGATGTCCCCCAAAAGCCTCATGGAGTTATGGGGTGGGATTCTAGACTCTGGCTTTGATTCATGTTCCAATCCTGGGGCTAAGGGTGTGGATGCTACACACACATATGATATAAAGGAATGAAAGAAGGCACTCTCTTTCAGTCTCTGCCTCTCTGCCTCTCTGTCTCTCTCTTTGTCTTCCTCTCCCTCTTTATCTCTTTCTGTCTCCCTCTCCCTTGTTGCCTTTTCTGTCTTCCACTGCCATGCATGAACTGTTGCCTCTTTGCCATGTGCCACCCTGTTTAGAGCTAGCTGACTATGGACTGAAACTTCTAGGAACTGTGAACTAAATAAATCTTTTATTCCCTAACTTCAGGTGCCAGGTATTTTGTCTCAGTAATGAGAAAAATAACTGAGACAGAGATGAACTCTTAGTTGTTCCTGTACTTTAATTTTATTATGTGTACCCTGACTATGCCATCTGTATAAACACTTGCTCTTTTTCTTACTGCATGCATTTAGTGTTTCATGAGAAGTGTTTCTAAACTGAAGAGTGTGGGGAAAAATCTGTCCAATGCCTCCACGTGGTGCCAAACTTTGTCAGGTCAATGTCTACATACCTGCCAAATATACTACTCCTAATTAGTAGGTATGGTGTTTAATTTTTTTTGTCTACTTAACTGGGCCAAAGTTTGCCCTTTTATTTATTCAAGAATTAATCTTGGTGTTTCAGTAAGGATGTTTAAATAAGTTTGAATTTAAATTTACTAGACTGAATAAACAGAACTTTTTTTCTATGCTGAGTTGGGACTCATTCAGTAAGATGAAAGCCTGATTATAGAACAGATCTTTAACTCAATCATATAAGAAAGAGTTCTGCCTCTCCAGTTATCTTTTCTTGCCTCAGCACTGGAACTGCATCACTAACTCTACCTGGGTCTCTAGTCTGCCAAGTCAGCCTGTAGGTACTGAGATTTGGCAGCCTGTGTAATCACATCAGACAGTTTCTTGTACATCCCTAGTCTGATTACTGTCCCTCTTGTTTCTCTTCCCTCTCTACTTATATATTACAAATACACACACACACACACACACACACACATAGTATCAGAAATAATATATTCATTATGTAATATAAACACAGGATAAAACTAAAATTTTCTATTTTTTAAGCATGAAAATTTTATTCATGCTGGTGTCCTAGAGAACCTTGATTACTATGCTGCGGATATTTCTTTCCTTAAAGGAAGACCTCTTGAGGAAGGCCTTTTTGGAAGCCACTCATGGCTGGCTATTTTCTGAAATCTATTAGATTTGTGTGAAGGCATTCATCTTCCACTTTCACAGTGAAAAATAAAACCTCTTTTTGCTTTAGCCCTCAGGTTGGCTGTAGAGAGCTTCTCTCCTTTGTATCACCATCTGGAATTGGGATCAAGTGTTTGGGGGTAACAACTGCACTCTATACATCTATCAGAGTTTGTCAGGAGCTTTCTCTCCACACATCGCTTTCTCTCTTGTTATTACCAGAGCTGGCAGAATTGTATGGATTGTCAAACATGAAACTAGGGGTGGTTGGTTAGGGCAAGGATCTCCTCATACGGTGCCACCTCTGTACTTTAGGGAGAGCTTTAGAATGATCCTTAACTACTTAAAACTTATCTCTAAATTCTCTGCTCAGTCCTTATGAGATTAGTACTAGGCACAGTGGGAATGAACAACTTTAGAAGTCTCACCTTTGGAAGCTACATCTAGATGACATCCTGTCTTTGTTTTTACTTTAATCTACATGAGAAAATCATTCAAATTGAACATGCCTTTACTCATGGAAACAAATACAATTAAAGATAAAAGCTAGTAATTGTTCTCTAGACAGAGCTAAATGACTGAAAATTTAGAAAAAGAAAACTAACCCATATTTTAGAGAACCATGAAATAAATGTGGTGTCTTTTGAGCTAGAATTTTAAACATTTGGAAAGTTTAGGTGCCGAATTAGAACTTAACTAATGGAGATACTAGTCATTCTGCATTCAAGATGAGTATTTTTCAGCTGTACCTTTACTTGAACCAAACACCATTTACCCACAATCTATTTATTTATTTATTTATTTTTCATTGTTATTAATTTCATTGAGAAAGCAATAGCAGTAAGGCAGTTCCAAAACCTATTAGTAGGACAGTTTCAATAATTAATACATTGCATATTGCTGCCTTCATAGTAGTTATTCATAGTACAAGTTGCAGACATGGTATCTTGTTCAAATGCTATTAGTAAAAATAATAAAATAAAAATAAA
>NW_004524588.1:25187100-25187603 GCF_000260255.1 Octodon degus | reverse complement strand
CTGCTTTACCTTGGTCTTAACCATCCAGTAGAAAAGTATAAAAATGAAATATAAGAATTAAAGCCATGCTGTTATGTTGAGCTGTAGGGGACATGAATCAACAATTTCTGACATTGCCAGTTAAGTGGAAGACCCAATTCTATTATGGGCTACTGGACTCTTTTAGAATATTTTGCTGAGTTTACACACCTATAATGTTCAAATAAGGGAAAACCAAAAAAGTGTATACCGATGAATGTCCTTTTTGTATCTGTATATTCAACGTGGTTAGCATAGATATATAGTTACATTCTCTTAATGAATAGAATCATTTGTCCTAATGGTGTTTGTAAATAGGAAATCAAGTCCGCATCTTGTATAGCAATTAACCACTAAGAAGATTGTATGCAGTGTGTTAATTGTTGCAACTGTCCTACCGATTTGATTTGAAACTGTCTCGTTGCTATTTGTTTATCAATAAAATTATGTCAAAAAAGATGTAGAGAAAAAGAAAAGAAGTATAA
>NW_004524588.1:25185743-25186215 GCF_000260255.1 Octodon degus | reverse complement strand
ACCTATGCAACAAGAGTTGTAGCTTTTGGGTCTGATAAGGTCGGTGAAATCCCTTCGGGTCTTATGCTGAGATCCTGTACCTCAGATTGTAGAACCTTTGTCAGTGTCAGCCATGTGGATGAGTCACGGCCATTGCTTGGCCAATGTGCTCTCGATGAGAGCCTGAGAGAATGTTTTCTCTCCATGTGACTCTGGTTTCTCTTCAGATCGTATAAATCTTTCACAAATAACACTTAATAATTGGAAACTAGAAGAAAGAATAATTAAAACTTACTATGGTACATAGTACATAGTCATAGTCAAGTTGAAATTTCAAAAGGTGGAATGTCTTTACACATTGCATTATACTAAAGACAGTAAGTTAAAAATGGGCAAGCCATTAAAATGAAATTTCCTGCTATAATATTAAATAGTGTTAAAATAGTTTCATTATAAATCACCATTCATAAGAATTATTAGTGTTCCCAATTTA
>NW_004524588.1:25180572-25185643 GCF_000260255.1 Octodon degus | reverse complement strand
CCTATTTTGTATATACATATATATTTTTTCACCATAAAATGGTCCTTCATTTATATCCCTCTTTTCTGTTTAGTTTTGTCAGGGATGGGTATTCCATTGCCATTCATGAATGGTACATGAATTCAGCAAAGTAATCCAATATAGTCCAGTAGTCCATAATAATGGTGGGTTATCTGAAGGACTGGCCGTGTCAGAAGTTGTTGATTTTAGTCATTTACAGCTCTGCATATCAATATGGCTTTACTTTTTATACTTCGTTTTCATACTTTTCTGCTGGATGGTTAAGACCATGTTTTCAGACCAAAAAAATTAGAGAAAAAGAAGGGCTACAAGGATAGCTAACATTTTGGCCCTAGCCCATCAAGGTCAGTGTGGACTCGGGACATAAGAGAACCTGTACTGTAACATCCTGTAGCTCAGTGGTGTCCCAAATTTTCTGATCAAGGGGATTATGGGGCCACAGAGGAAAGTGACTGACAATGTAGAGTGTGCCTAAGGAGAGTCACATGGAGAGAAAATATTCTCTCAGGCTTTTACAGAGAGCAAATTGGTCAAGCAATGGCCGTGACTCATCTACGTGGATAACACTGACAAAGGATCTAGAAACTGTGGTACAGGGTTTCAGGGTAAATCCTAAGGGGATTGGACTGACTTTGTCAGATACAAAAGTTACATTTTGTTGTTTTGTAAGTCTTGCTCTATCTTGGCCTTTACTCACAATTTAAAGGAGAAAATTCTCTGTTAGCTTCAGGGTTTCAGAAGTTTCAGCCCACAGGTATCTCTTTGCAAGAAAGGAACATCATTGTGGAAGGGCAGAGTAGGACATGGAAGGCAGGAGGCATCACGTGGGGAGGCAAAAGTGCCATATCACTCTGCCCAGTGGTGTGCCAGGGACCCTCCTTCTGCCGTGGTCAGCTAAAAACGTGTGTGGCCAAGCACACTGCCGTCCCCAGGCATCTCTCCAGGAGTCTCATTCCAATCCAGTTCAGAGCTGAGCTGAGCTGCAGCAGGATTTATGAAACTGCCAAACTACATTGAAAGGTGCATAAACAAACTAGATCAGCTATCAGTTATACAACATCTCATCACTTAGGGGAGAGAAGGAACTTGTGTGTGTGTGTGTGTGTGTGTGTGTGCATGCGTGTGTGTGCATGTATACCTCTGCATATGCAAAGTCCTTATCTGCAGATTCAAGGAACCTAGTATTAACATTATTTTAAAAGTTTCATTTGTGCTGAATCTGTAGATGTCTTGACATTATTCTCCAGATAATGCAGTGTAACAGCTATTTACATAAAATTTACATGTCATTAGCCTTTACAAGAATCTATCAATGATCATAATACACAGGAGAATGTTGTGTCGATCACACACAGATAATATAAGTGTAATATGAGCCAGCTGAACATTGTGGATTTTGGTGTCAATGGGGGTTTTGGAAGCAGTCACTAATGAGTACTGAGTGTTGTCTCAGGGTGCATGTGTGTATGTGTGTGTGTGTGTGTGTGTGTGTGTGTGTGTTTGTGTGTGTGTATGTAATCTGCAGTAAGGTTTGGCAATCTGACCCATACTGCAGTTAGAACTCATTTAAAAGAGTGATCTGATGGAAATTTAGAAATAAGTTTGCACCAGTGACTAACACGGGTTAGTGCTCACTTAACTATACATAACTAATATATTATTTAATCTATTTTAAAGGATTATACAATAATTAACAAAATTATCTCAATTTTACTTGAAGGGTATGTTCTAAAATGTGATTTACATGTTAGTCACTTGTGCATTAATTATTTTATATACTAGCTTTTTTAAATGGAAGAAACAATGTAACAATGAATTAGAGATGTCGAAAAGCTTCTTTATTTCTTTCCCCTATTTTTACGCCTCAAATAAAATGATGAAAAGAACTGGAGTTGGCAAGGGACAATCCTGGTATGATTCATGTTCCCCCAGTTCCTGCTGTTGGTGCCCAAGCTCCTACCTCCCAGGCTACTGGGGTAAGCAGAAACCTGTGTGGTAGGTGGAAAGCCTGTGAAAGGATGGGAGGGCGCCTTAACTCAGGAATCCTGACTGTGCAGGGAGGGCTTGGGGCTCTGGCACAAGGACTCGGCTTGCTGGCAGCTCAGAGTCCGTTCTGTCAAGTGTGTTGGAGCTGCTGGACATAAGGAACAACCTCCTGGACCTATCCGCAGCAGCCGCACAACGTCCTCTTGTCTTGGTCCATATTAGTTGTCTTAACCAAATACCCTCGTTTGGGTGATATAGAAAACAGAAATGTGCTTCTCACTCTTCAAGAGGTTAGGAAAGCAAAAAGCAAGAAGACCAAATGCGTCAGCCTCTACATTTGAATCAAGTGGCCCAAAATGGATCGAACTACACATTTTAAATCCATTTTAAGTGGATGATGTTTGATTTACATGTATTATTCTTCACTCACTTTAAATAAAAACTGCTTTATCTCTGCATAGGATAATTCTACTGTCCCTCACAAAGCATTTCTCTCATTAGACTGAACACCTAAATTTCTGGCAGCGTGTAGTTCTGTCAGTGCTTACATTTGTTAATAATTGTTGAAGCCTGAGTATTGAGGACTATGTGCCTGTAACTGGATGGCTGTGGAGGACTATCCACTCATCACATGCTCCTATTCACCACAGGATTGGGAGGGTGACCTCAGGCTATGTGATCCAATCTTGATGTCATGTCAACAGGTCAAGTGCCCTTGAATTCACTACAATTTTAATATAGTGATGCAAATACAGCTAGAGATTTGGCCACATCCCTACTGAGGAAGAAAAGTGGCACCACATGGATTTCTGGGAATCTCCTCTCCTTCCACTCAAAGATCAGGGAATGCCAGTATACCGTCCACTGTCCTAGTCATTTTCCTTTTGTTGAAACAACATACCGGGCACACTCACACCACAGAGGTTCATTGCGGCTCACTGCTTTGGAGGTCTCCACCAACACCTGGGTGGCTGGCCCTAAAGGCAGAAGGCCAGGGTAGAAGTGCCTTGAGGAGAAAGCTGCTCACAGCCTGGGTAGAAGGGCAGAGCTGGAGGAGGAGGTGAGCCTTTCCTACTAACAGCCCGGTGAGGCACCTCCAACCCTGCCCCACCTCCTTCCTGAAAGTCCTCTGGAGAGACCCCATGCTCAGTCTCCTTCAAAACACCCAATGCTTTTGAAGGACAGACCAGATCTAAAACTTAACACAGTCCCTCTTCACAGCCAATCATAGTAGAAACCAGATGCCAGAACTACTCAAAGAGAAAGTGTGCTAGAGCACCAGCTACCAGCTACTTGTTCACACAAGGGCACTGGAATCCAATTTGCTGCCTGCCTTCAAAGGTGTTGCACTGTTCAGTGGAAAAAGAAACTGCTGGCTCAATAGAATATCTGTGCAATAAAAGGAAAATTTCTTATCTCATTCTACATATCTCTGATATTCATTCATTCCTTCACTAAATTAGTCACAATTCTGCCTGAAATTCTTAATTCAATGGCCATATTAAGGCTTAACCTACAATAGAATGTCCTGTATGAAATTTTAGGGAATAGCAATGAGAGGGCAATCTCTGTTTCTCTGCCTCTACCTCTGTCTCTTCCATACCTATCTACCAACCTATTATAAATACAAATATAAACAATAAGCTGAGGGAGAAAACTGCATGGCTGTTGTAGCTATTGCTACAACTTTTGCATTCTGGGACACATTGTGCCATCCCAAAGCCTAAAGGAGGAAAGGGTGCAATTGGCACACCACTTCAGGAGACTTAGTCCACAGTTCCTTCATTCCAAGACAGAAATCTTATGACACAAGGGTGTGGTGAAGCAAAGTTCCTCAATTCATGATGATTTGGAAGTGGAGAAGACAGTTAGGCAAGAGAAAGGCTGAGGGCCCAGCACAGGGCCCAGGCCCAGGCCCCAGGGAAATATCTCCATTACCCAACCAGACATGCACAGAAGTTGGCTTGTTAAGCCCTTGGGCTCTCAAAGCCAATAAAGTTAGTGCTCCATGGTGACCAGCACACCATCTGCCTATTTGGTTATAGGTGCTTGTTGACACTGAGATGCTTCCCTTTTGCTGTTCCATGTAGTGCTGTATTGTCTCTTCCACTTAGCAAGCTCTTCTGCTGGTTGTTTACTTCTGTTGGTGGAGTGCTCCTAGCTGTCATTCTGCGGGTTGCTAGGCTGAAGAGCTGCTAGTTCTATTAGGTTGTTACAGTCTGTAAAATTGAGAGGCCATTGTATTGAGACAGTTCTGACTAGGTGATTTTAGTTTATATGGGGAATTACTATGTTAAACAATCAAATACTTCCTGTGTTGCTTCATTTTATGAAACAGTTTTTTTGTGAGTGCTATCTAGGTGGAGCCCTGAGCATTTTGCAGTCTGGTGCTACCTGATTGGAGTCACTAATTTTTTTAATAAACTCATTAATGTTTTAATGTGCTTAAATTTGTCCCGTACCAATGGAATGTATTCACAGCTTTTGCTGCAATAAAAGTACTCTTAAGAATTCTGGAGACCCAGTCCTAGCCCAGGCCCGGTGAGTGTGTGGGAGAGCTTCGGGCTACCCTGCACCAGCAGGACCGACTACTCGTCCCAGCGCAGGCACAGCATGGATGAGACCCTCTTCCACCCCCTTAGAAAGCCCCACAACACTCCACAGCACCTCCCCCACCCCGCCATCCGAGTAGGAATTTCTGCTGCCTTACGGAAACCACCAGACCCAGTCCTAGCCCATGCCCAGTGAGTGTGTGGGAGAGCTGCCTCTGCCCCCTACTCTACCTTGTACCCTCCAGACTCAGTTCAGGCCTGGCATACATGCCTGGGTGTAACCCTGAAGCTGCAATCCCTGCACAGATTGTAGAGGATAGAACCATCAAGCTAGCCCAGGAGCAGAACATCTTGCCAGAGGGGCACAACAGGTTCACCCCCAAGGGCAGCAGCAGGAAGGAGCTGAGCACAGCAGCCAGACCCAAGCCAGACACAGCTGGATAAATCCAAACTTTGTAGATCTGAACCTGAAATTCAGTAGGTTCTAAGGTTATAACTGCAACAAAGATCTA
>NW_004524588.1:25168506-25173337 GCF_000260255.1 Octodon degus | reverse complement strand
AGAATTGCAAATAAAAAAGAATTCTGAAACCCTGTGAAGAATATTATTTTTGAACATTAATATTTATAACTATTGACCAGAAGAAGGGATAAGAAATTTAAGAAGATATACAGAATCAAGGACAAAATCCTTGAGTATTTGTAGTTATAAATGCTCATAAAGAAGTGTGTTTCAAGAAGGAACAAGGGTCATATGTGTTCCATGGTGCTCAGGGCTCTGCTCTCATAAGAGAGCTGAGAACTGTGCTTAACAACACAAAGCTCCTCCAAACTTTGACATGTAATGTGAATGGTGTGAGCAAGCAAGACCACAGGAAGTGAAAGCCAAGAAGAGTTTTGAGTGTGCAGAGAGAGGTGTCACATTTTAAAGGAAGTTTAGAAGAGATCAAAGTTGTTGCAGTTTGGGGGTTTGCAAAGGGAACAAGACATGGATTTTATAAGATTATTTTACAATAGTCACCTGAAGAATCACAAGAAGAGGCTGCAGGAAATCTGCCCCCACACTAAAACCAAAGAATCCAGCTGCAGGTGTGGGTCTCATGGTAATGTCCTGCAGGAATCCAGCTGAAGACATAGAGCTCATAACAATGCCTCTCACAAGTTCAGCCAGAGGCCTAGAACCGAGAACAATGTCTCATTGTTCTCATGCATGTTCCCCATACATCGCTGCTTCAAGGATCTGTGCTGAGAAGGCCCAGAGGTCAGTGGCGGATGCTACAAAATCTATGCCAGCAGGATAAAAATCTGTATCAGCAGATTGAGGAGTCTGTGCTGCAGCCAGGAAGCAAGGCTCATGGTAAGCACCAGAGCTCCCCCAAAGGAACCCCAGCCATTCTTAGCAATAATGAGGTCCCAGGCTCCTCCAGCGATGAGGAAAAGTGAATTCCCATCAGGAAGCTCAATGGGACAACTTCTCAGTGAGACTGAGCAACGCACCATCTTCCCCTCTGGAGCCATGTGGCGACGCCTAAGGTGAGGACCAGCACTCCCCCAGAGTGGAGGATTGCCATTCTGTGACAAGAAGGTCCTGAGCTCCTTCAACGACAGCTGAGCCAACATCAGGAAGCCACCGTGGTAAGGTCCCCAGGACAACCAGCACTGCACCTCTTCCTCTCTAGTTCATCATGCTGGCTCAGTCAGCTGGGTTTTACAAACTGACCACTTGGTCAACCCACAACAGAGGGATTAGGAAAATATCTGGTGAAAAAAGAAGAAAGTAAAGAAATTTGAAGGTAGATAAAAGTTTATAGAACATCACGAGAGAGATGATTAAGGTGTGTCAGAGACAAAACTCTTACCAACTTCAGTTTAAGCTCTTCACTCCTCTGTGTACAGAGCATCACAGGACTGGCCTTGGGTCATCTCATAAGCCCCCTCTTCCCTTGTTTCCACTCTAGTGACAGATGGTGATGGGAAATCGGGCCAGGAAAACGTCCTTTGGGTCACCTGTTCCCAGCAAATCCACCAATTCTGTTGCTTCCACGTGATAAGTGGCATAAAATCCGTTGGTGTTGGGGACAGCTGTAAGGCTCAGCTTACTGCTCAAGCTGCAGCCCAGGATCCCCTACTCCCTGCATAAAAGTATTTTAGCTTCATATTTACTTTTCATTTTTGTATTTCTTTTATATTTATTTCCTTCTCTAATTCTATTTCCTAGGTGGTTATGATACAAGTGAATTTATAACAAATTCGATGGTTTAAACATTTGCAAACAAAAAACAGAAAGAGAAGTGCTGTGTGCGCCTAAGACATGGAAGCCATGTGGTAGGAAAGCAAATGAGAAAGACAATTGTCTAAATTTCAAAAAAAATGAAAAGTATTTGAAGAGAAAAACAAAATATCTCTTTCATATTCCATGTTATACTAAAAATATGCACATATTGTACCACAAGCAATGGTGCTATTTGGGGTATTGTGGTTTACACGTATCGATAGAATTTCAGAAACTGACAGCTACACCCGCAGGGTCACAAGGCAGGCAGCGTCTGGCCTTGAATCTATTTCCACAACCACCTTCTGCCTTTTTGCAGATCCTTCTTTTTCTTAACTAAAGAATCTATTGATTCTCTGTGACCCTAGATCATCTTCCCAAAGAATCTTTTTAATACCCTCTATTAAGAAAAGTACAATCTGAATGGTATCAGTAGTTCTTTAATTCAAAAATCTCAATAAAAATGAATTGTCATTTTGCCAAATGGTAAGAGACTGTAGAAAAAACATTGGAAAATCACAAATAAAAATAATATTCCATCACTCATTCATTTATTATGTTTACCCTGTGCAGCCAGGACATTGTGCTGGACATGAGGGGACTCATTTGTGACTCTGAACCATTATAGAAGAGTTCAGTCACCTGCATGAGGTCCCTCATCATACAAATCTTCCCTGCTTGCCGGGGAAGGTTTTCAGGCTTACTGGAAAATCTTTAAAACTGAGTTTATTAAACATGGGTTACTTAATTAAATTGTATTAATGCATTTAATTAAATCTTATTATTCCATCCTTGACACTATGGTAATTTTACTACCAAAGGGGAAAGTTTTAAAAACAGAGATCACTAAATACACAAGTAATGTGAGTAAACTATTGACCCTTTTCCCCTTGGGTATAGTTTGGCTTCATTTCTAAACTTTACAACCCCCCAAACTAAGCTAAAATCTTGAGCCTGGATTAAGCTCGTATAGTAGTGCACAGCAGAGAGGGCAGTTCTGAAATAGCAGGAAAAGTTCAAGCACTCAGCAGCTTTTCTTCCTTTCTTGGGTTGTGCTGGAATTTGAACTTTAGGTTTCATCTGAAGTATTCTTTCTGAAATTTTACCTGACTTTTTCATATGTATTTTTGTATTATTCAACATTGAAGAGCAAAGTACCTTTTATGAAAATATCTAGCAAATCCTAATTCCTGATTTTTTTTTCTGAATGCAGAAATTCAGAAAATTTTCTGAATGTGTAGAAAATTTTCACATACACATGGGGGTGGGGAAAGTTAGACAAAGAAGACACCTATGCATATTAGATTTGGGTCATTTACTTCAGAAAGAAAAGAGACCATAAAGGAGAGAAATGTATTTTCCTTTTCGAAATCTTTTTATTCTTTTAAACAGAATTAAAAAATAGAAAAAAAAAAAAGAAAGGAAAGAAACAATGCAGAATTCTACTAAAGTATTAGGAATTCAACAGTGCTTGTAACATACCATTGTCTTCAAACAATTGGTCAAAAGAGATACAAAAATTAAAAAAGAGGAAAAGAATTAAGCATTAACTGATCCTTTCAATTGACCAGCAGAAATCAGCAGTACAATTATCCAAGCTATCATATATATATATTTTTTTTTCTTTTTTTCTCTCTCCCTTAATTTCTTTTTTCTTTCCTCCTCTCCCTCATTGAAGTTGTTCCTTCTATTTGACCAGTTTCTTTCCTTTTCATAGTGTCTATTTTGCCTTTCAGATTTTGCTTACTCTTTCAGGTCCTTAGACTAGCGAGATGATACAATGTTTCACATGCAGGCCTGATTTATTTCACTTAGGAATATGATCTCTAGTTGTACCCATTTGCCTATAAAAGCCTAATCATATAGAAAGGAAATATATTTTCATAAAACTGTTGCCATGGTTTTCCTTACTTAATGACCCAAACTGTTCTGATTGGCAAGCAATGTAGTTAGGATGGTCCGTGGCCCATCCACATGTCTTTATTTATTTATTTTAATTAATTGATTAATTATTTTCTGTATTGCGGACAGGATCTGCAGGGTCTCACTATGTAGATTGGACTCACAGTGCCTCTCCTGTTTTCAGCCTCCCAAGAGCTGGGATTACAGGTGCGCGCCCCCACTCCCAGTCTCAGTCGCCCTCCCAGTGGATCCCCGGGAATGGGGCCGGCCCGTGCTTTCTGCCTAAGCAGGCTCTTATTCCGCTGAGCTGTCTGGCTGGCCTAAAATTTGAGAAGGATTCTTTTGTTCTTTTGGCTGGCTAGGCCTGCCTGCAAGGCTAGTCTGGTGAGGCACATGGTGCTAGGGATCCAACCGCGGTCCCCTAAGCTGACTGCGTTTGCCCACGCAGGTGCTTTAAACCACTGAGCTACCCCGCCAGCCCCCGACTTGCCTTGAGTTACAGTATTTGTTGCAACTTCTCACCAGCTGGAGTCGGAGGATGTAATTTTAAAGAGATGAATACTGAACTCTCCTCGAGTTCTTCACTTTCATCACAAAAAAGAATTGCAGGATGCCTCTGTGAAAAGCACTGACGGATCTGTCTGGCCGTTTAGCACAGTGCGCACGCCCGCAGAGAAGGCGAGCGTGCCTGAGCGTGAGACCGGCCGCCGCCTAGGCCTGGCGGCGCACGCGGGCCCGGGTGGGCTCCAGGGACGCCCCGGGACGCCGACTCCTGGCTGGAAGTTGCTCTCTGTGGCTTCTGCGGCACTGAGGTCAGGCAGCCCAGCGGCGGGCTGGAACGAAGACGGACTCCATCCAGCAGGCGAGCCCGAAAGTCTGCATGTGCCTAGCGTTTAGAGAGTTAGCGGCCGCTTAGTGGCTTTATTTATGTGCGATTTTTCTTTGCAGTGGAAGCCTTTGCTCTAACTTTTGAGACTTACGGGCTTACAACTCCTTAGTGCTCTCGGAGTTTAGAAATGACGAGCTCGGAGAAGTCTGTGGAGGCCGGGCGCAGGGACTCCTGCAGGCTGATCATCCCCGCCACACGCGCCCCTTTCCGTGCAAGCAGCAAGCGCTGCTCCGCGTCGCAGTTGTCAGGCGAGACGACTATCAAGCAGTATTTGTGGTCGCAGTGTTCTGCTCCTCGAATATAATCGCAATCCCTGGCCCCTGAGCAGGT
>NW_004524588.1:25156293-25158621 GCF_000260255.1 Octodon degus | reverse complement strand
AACATACTTGTAATGTATGTTATTTGTAAAACACTAAAATTCCACCAGTGGGATGACTCAAATCCCAAGATGTTCCTAAGGCAGGTAGGATGCAGGATGTGAATCAAAATACACCACTAGGGTTTGCAGGGTCTTTCTTGTGCTCGCTAGCGCTGAGAGCCATGCGACACGGGCGCGCTGCCGTGCCGGGACACGCTGCAGACTCCGCCTCTGCAGCCCTCGGGGTCGCCGCAGTGACAGCGCTCTGCACACGCGTGGTTTAACCTTGGCCTTCACCTTCCGTCCTCTCCCGACAGCTCCTGAGTCTCCTAAAATACCGCGATAGGAGTGGCTCTTATTTTAAAACAGGTAATCAAAACTTTAAAATAAAGTAGGAGGCGAGAAGCAGGTGTCCGGTCCTCCAGGCACCCACCCGGCCAGTTCTCCGGGCCACGGTCGCCTGCCTCTGACCACACAGGCATGAGCATCTGGCACACCGCCGCTTCTGTCTCAGCCGCTATTGAGGGAGCCTCACTGGTAGGGTACCGTGGAGGGTCACTTGCGAGAGGATGCCCTCCCAGGACCTCTGAAGGTCATGCGGCGGGAATCCTGGCATTGGCGTTAGGTTTTCAGATATCAAAGATCATCAGATTGTAATGCACCTTTCTCTCTGTGCTTTCTCTTTTCTTGCATAATCGTGTGTTTGGCAACTGTTTATTAAACTTTGTTTTCTGCTTTTACTTTGGTGTTAAAGGCTATTGTTACTTGTTAATTCAGACTTTAATATTTTTTGATTAATTTTATTGAGAAACAAATAGCAAGGAGACAGTCTCAAAACAGGTTAGTAGGACAGTTTCAATAATTAATACATTGCATGTTGTTGTCTGTGTAGTAGTTATTCATAGTATAAGATGCAGACATGATATCCTGTCCAAACACTATTAGTGTAAATCTTTCTTTTCATTGAATGTAGAGAATATTATATATTTCACTACAAAATGCTCCTTCACTTATATCCCCCTTCGTTTTTAGTTTTGTCAGAGATGTGTATTCCATTGCCATTTAAATATTGTAGGTGCGTGTATTC
Organism: Octodon degus; assembly: GCF_000260255.1. Lineage (NCBI taxonomy): Eukaryota > Metazoa > Chordata > Mammalia > Rodentia > Octodontidae > Octodon > Octodon degus. Next base: position 25,157,555 of record NW_004524588.1, on the reverse strand, counting down.
AGCAAAATAATCCAATATAGTCCAGTTGTCCATAATAGTAGTGGGTTATCCACATGATTCACAGTGTCAGAAGTTCTTGACTTGAGCCTTTCACAGCTCAGCATATTAATATGGCTTTACTTTTTAAATTAAGCAACTGCAAAACATAGTCTCTTTAAGGCTATAGCGGAACATACTCAAACTATTTTAAGAGTATAACTGAATGCTCAAAGACAAATACACAGTTAAAGGGACAATACAAGAATTAAAACCAAAGTCTAAAAGTGAAGAGCAGCAGGAGTATTAGAATCATTTCACTAGAACTTTATGCAAAACTGTCATTAATAGCCCAACAGTTTTGGTTGGAAAGGCAGGCAAAGCAAAAACAAAACAAGTGGAACAGATGCATCATGTAAAAGGAAAGCTGGAACGTCAAAAAGAATCAGAGAAATTCTAGATATCAAAATTACTGTATTTTTGTTCATGAACTCTTTGCCTACCCCTATGTCTTCAAAAGTTCCTCTTACTTTCTCTTCCAGGAGATTTAGTGTCTCTGCTTTAATGTTTAGGTCTTTAATCCTTTTTGACTTTAGTTTAGTGCATGGTGGTAGACCTGGGTCAAGTTTGAATTTTCGGCATGTAGAGAGCCAGTTTTTCCAGCACTATTTGTTAAAGAGGCTCTCTTTGTTCCAGTGAGTATGTTTGGCCCCTTTGCCAAAGATAAGGTGGCTGAGTGTGTTCGTAGGGGCTTCAGCATCTTCTAGTCTATTCCATTGATCCTCAGGTCTATTTTGTTGCCAATATCATGCTGATTTAATCACAGTAGCTTTGTAATATAATTTCAACTCAGGAATTGTAATGCCTCCTGCCTTGTCTTTATTGCCCAGGATTACTTTTGCTATTCTAGGTCTTTTCTGGTTCCAAATAAATTTTAGAAATGATTTCTTTAGCTTTGTGAGGTATGTTGGTGGTAGTCTGATAGGGATTGCATTAAATCTGTACAGCAATTTTGGGAGTATGGCCATCTTGGTCTTAACCATCCAGCAGAAAAGTATAAAAATGAAATATAAGAAGTAAAGCCATGCTGTTATGCTGAGCTGTAGGGGATTCAGGTCAACAATTTCTGACATTGCCAGTGAAGCAGAAGACCCAATACTATTATGCACTACTGGACTCTTTTAGAATATTTTTCTGAGTTAACACACCTATAATATTCAAATAACGGAACTTAACAAAAAAAGGGGATACCGATGAATGTCCATTTTGTATCTGTGTACTCAAAG
>NW_004524588.1:25155034-25156193 GCF_000260255.1 Octodon degus | reverse complement strand
AGGAGCAGAACATCTTGCCAGAGGGGCACAACAGGTTCACCCCCAAGGGCAGCAGCAGGAAGGAGCTGAGCACAGCAGCCAGACCCAAGCCAGACACAGCTGGGTAAATCCAAACTTTGTAGATCTGAACCTGAAATTCAGTAGGTTCTAAGGTTATAACTGCAACAAAGATCTACAACAAAGGTCAGAAGACAGTGCTACACAAAATGACGAGAAGGAACAAAATGTAACCTCAGATCCCAAGCCCACCCATAACAAGTGCAGAGGACACGAACACAGAAAAAATTGGGAATCACATAGCTGAAAGCAATGAATCAATGGCTTCTGAAGTAAAAAAAAACAGTGCAGAAAGGTATAGAGGAACTCAGATAGAAAATAAAAAAAAAGAAATCCCTGAATTAATAGCATCTGCAGTAAAGAATCAAATGCAGAAACATATGGAGGAAACCCAGTGCCTACCCAGAACAAATGCGGAGGACACTAGCTCAACTCAAATGCCTGAATTAAGAGCATCGATAGTAAATAAGCAACAGGAGAAAGATATAGAGTTAATCAGAGTGCATTTCTTTTCTGAAATAAAAAAGAATTCTCAAAACTCATAGCATCTGAAGTAAAGAAGCAACTACAGAAACATAGGCAGGAAACCCAATCTGAAAAAAACACTGCAGTAGAAGAATTTATAACTGCTTGTACAGAAGACATTGATAAAAAAAAATAGAGGAGATTAGAAAAATGACGGATTCCTTGAATGAACAATACAGGAAAGAAATAGATCGCATGAAGCAGAGTCAAAGAGATATAGAGGAAATGAAACTCTCATTCACAAGCTTGCAAAACCGATTAAGTGAATGTGAAGACAGAGTTTCAGATCTTGAAGATGCTGGTGCAGCTAGTGAAAAGTTAAGAAAGGATCTCTTTAAAACAACAAGGACGCAGGAAAGAATAATCCATCACCTGCAAGATGATGCAAAAAAGAACAACGTGAGACTAATAAGCATCAGCGAGAAAGATGGAGTCAATACAAATAACATTAAAAAATATGGGCAGAAGTAATAGCAGAAAACTTCCCAAATATGAAGAAACAATCTGACATTCAGGTAACTGAAGCATACAGAATGCCAAGTAACCTCAATCCAATGAAAAACACACCGAGACATAT
>NW_004524588.1:25151259-25154934 GCF_000260255.1 Octodon degus | reverse complement strand
TCGCAGTTGTCAGGCGAGACGACTATCAAGCAGTATTTGTGGTCGCAGTGTTCTGCTCCTCGAATATAATCGCAATCCCTGGCCCCTGAGCAGGTGCTTTCCATCTGCGCTTGAAACCTGTGTTCCCGGCGACATTCTTGCTGTTTCCACGAAGCTGTAACGGAGCGTGTGCCCTGCGTCTCGCCACGTGCTGTGCCCACGTGCTCCTCATTGAGGGCACCACACGACCTCTGGCACGGAGCACATTTCACGATAAACTAAGAATGGAATCTAAGCAACAGATTTCTAACAGAAAATTTTATTTAAAAAACAGGCTCAAGGCTGGCCAGATAGCCCAGCGGACTAAAGCGACCGGGGTTCATCCCTGGCCGGGCCGGCCCCGACCCCGTGTGCACTGAGGCTGCGACTGAGACGGGGGCAGCGGCGCGCGTCTGTAATCCCAGCGCTTGGGAGGCTGAAAACAGGAGGATCACTGAGTCCGGTCTATGTAGTGAGACCCTGGAGACCCTGTGCTAAATACATTAAAAAGAACAAAAAGCAGGTTCACTATTTCATGACCTGTTTTTTCTCAATATTGTGTTTTCTGCCCCACTCTTTCACCTCTGGAGTCAGACTCTTTTGATTTGAATTTTGACTTCTGGAGGTATTCAAAATAAAACATCACATTTGTTATCTAACCATGTGTTATTTCACTGGCTCTGCACCAACATAAGCACAAATTATGATTCCTTCACTCCCGTGTTAGTCCATTTTCCGTTGTTCTAGGAATCCTTGAGATAAATCTGAAAGCATATGGTGTCTGAAGTTCAGGCAGGAAGACTTGGGATGGCTTTCAATGGCAGCGGCCTCCGCCTGCAGTCAGTGGCTGGTTGCCCTGCGCCAAGGAGACAGCATATGGCAGTGAGGAGCTGTGTCATAAAAAATATTTTATTATGCTTTTCACTTAGTGTGAGTTGAAATATTTTAATTTCTGTACTGAGTTTTTACAACGTGATATGTGCTTATATTTAGACTTTTAGCCTAGGGTTCAAATACCTCACATAAAACAGGACTCTCTTCTCTTCCATCTATGAAACATGTATATTTATCCACTGAGTATGTTTACAATGTACCACCCCGAAATGCTGCTTAGGGATACTGATTATTCTGACCTGAGGAAACTTAAGATTAGACACAGAAAAGTCTTTCTGACCACCACCTATATTGCTTAAAGCAATTCATAAAATTTTCCACCAGAAACATGCTCATTTGCTTCATGCGGTAGAGAACACCATTATCAAGAACTGGGGGGTGCATGCTGAAATGGACATGTGCAGATAGACCCACTGGCCTGTCTGCCTTCCATCAGGTGGGCTCCCTAGTTTTTCACTATTAGTTCAACAATTTACTGCTCTTAGCTCAGGTCTCTTGGTCTGATGTCTTCACATTCTTCCATTCTGTGTGTAAAAGGTAATAGGCTTATAGGTCTCACAGACTCTTCGGTTGTCTTCTGAACACTCCTGGGTATGTACATAAAATGTATTAAATAAATTTTCATGCTTTCTGCATAGTAATCACTCATGTGAGTCTAAGTGTTAGGCCAGGGACAAAAATAAAAGAATCCAGAAGAGAGTTTTCTGCTTTCTTTTACACTCTGCTTATGTTAAAGGTCTCAAACAGAGTCATTAAGTAATGCTACATATGGCTTTCTTAGGGGAATTGTATTTATATACAATTATTATTACCAACATTATTATTACTTTATTTTTAGCCATACTTTTGGAATATTGTTTGTGTATTTGACAATGTTAGTCTATGTTTGTGCATTTACAGTTTCAACGCACTACACTGCCCCTGCTTTGTATTTTACAACATATCCAATAGAAATATTAGATTTTACAAACAACCAGAACCAGCGATGCTCCTTGTGATCCCCAGAAGGCCGTGGCATTCCAGTGCCATCTCAGGAGGCTTCTCACAAGGACATCTTGCCTGGAGTGTGCACAGCTCAGTCTGGTAGGTATAGTAAGAAGAGCTACTAGGAGCACGGGTTGATGTTGAGATTATAAGTAATCCGAACTGTTTTCTTCCTGGCATTAGCTGTGCATCAAAGGCCAGACACTTAATGTTTATTCCTCTGGGCCTCCTTCAGTAGAACAGAGGTATTTCTTTTGCTGTAACAAGAACTAAAAACTTGCACAAGGCACTGTGGCTAGTGTTAGCATTATCCAGGAAGAATGAGTTTTCAGTAATAATAACAGCAAAAATAATAGTAAAACGATAGCAATAGGCCATTCATACTTAACAATGAAGGCATTGTTACGTGCCCTTGCCTTTAAAATCTCAAGATGGCAAGTTCATACTTTCCAAAATATTCTGTGAGTGTAGGATACACAGTTAACTACATGGGGGAAGAAGTCTAACATTTAAGCAAATTGATTTCCCTGGCCTCATCTACATGAAAATGCTGTATAATAATTAAACCAGCCAAGCTTTCAATTAGCTTTTATGAAGATTTCAAAGAAAACGTTTTTCCTCAAGTTTGAATGGCCTTGCATATGTTTACTAGTTTAAGCATGGGTGGCAAATGTTCAAAACAACAGACTCTGGCCGTTACTTTCATAACCAATACAATGAGCCTTCTACAAAAGCCTCCTTCCCTGGCTGCTGCGGCTTGTGTCAACTGCAGGAAATGTTTTCTAAAAAATATTAATTTGATCCTTTTTACATATAGCAAACACATAAAATAAAAACCCGTTTAATTACTTCTACCCTCAGTGCTCAAACACAATAAAAATTTGGTGGCAGAGGGAATCAGGCACCAGAAACAGGATTGCTTGAAGACAACATCAACTTTTATTTGCATATTCCCAAATCATCTGTGTTGAGCAAAAAATTCAACAGCATAAGGCATTCAGTGGAAAGGCATAAAAGACTCAAGTGGATAGGGGATTGCTAGCCTCATTAGCAAATAATATCTAACACACAATTACATTGGGGTTATCTTTCCAACACTTGCCCTGCTCACAGGATATGTGTGTTGAGTTGCTTAAGCACAAAAGGATTCACAAATAGGAAAGAACTCAATAGGATATTCATGAGATTTATTTATTTACTTATTATTTTTGGTACCAGGGACTGAATTTAGGACTTTGCACTTGCCAGACAGGTGCTTATTCCACTGAGCTATCTCTCCAGCCTTCATTAGATTCATAATAAATTGGTGATCATTAATTTATTTTTTACATTTGCCAACATTCCTTAAAATCATGCCTTTCTAATATTTTGTTTTTCAATGATAGGTGATTTTACACAATTGACTACCCGTTGTCACCCTGGGAGTGAGAAGAAATTACATATTCATTCAAATGTGCTGAATGAACCTGGGAGCACAATGTGAAGTTCTGAATGAGAAAATTGATAGATTAAATGATTTGTTTATTTTACATCATTTTGACAAGAAGAATCTATATTATTAATCTTTTACAATGTGATTTCTCTCAAAATATAAAATTAAGACCACTATCTAACTCTGCATTCTTTTGGCATGTAACGATTAATAAAAAGAAGTTTCTTTCTTATAAATTTTGCTCAACATACACTCTTAAAATAAGGCATTTGTTACACTTTTAAAATAATCACATTCGTTATTTCTATAACAAAAGATCTGAGCTTAACTTTTTGGAGAAAAAAAAA
>NW_004524588.1:25139746-25142219 GCF_000260255.1 Octodon degus | reverse complement strand
ATATGGCAATAGAAATATCCAAAAATAGAAAGCAAATTGATGACAAAAATAAACAAAGAAAGGAGAAAAGAATATTACAGAGCAATAAGATTGCTACAAAAGGAAAAATGTAAAGGAGTAGAAAAAGAGAATGAAGGAAGAAAAGGAAGCAAATTTGAAGCAATGACAACTGAGAATTTTTCCAAATCATTGTCAGATAATAAAGTACAGGCCCCAGGAACTCAGAAAACACAAAGCCTGCCTAAATACATTCCACTCTGAAAATAAAATATAAAACCACAACAACAAAAATCCTGTATATTTGTATCTTATATTCAAACATCAGAAAACAGAAAAAAAAAAAAAAAGAAAATTTGGAAAGAATCTGGTGTAGGGGAGACAAGCTAACATAAGAGAGAATTCTCAAAGACTACACAGGCAATAATGCAGTGAAAATCACAGGTAGTTAAAAGAAGAAGTCAGTAGCAGAAAATTCCATATCTTGTAAAAATATTTTTTCAAAATCAAAATGATGTTTATGTATTTTCATTATATCCTTCACAGCACAGAGGGTAGTGAACTACATGTCATCTTTTATTTAAATGTATTTGGTGCCGGGTCTCACCATAGCTCAGACTCCTCCTGATTCTCCTGTTTTCAGGCTCCCCAGTGCTGGGATTACAGGCATGTGCCACCCTGTGTAGCCTCCTTGTTGCTGGGGACCAAACCCCAGACCCTGTGCTTGCCTAAGCAGGCATTTATTCCACTGAGCTATCTTGCCAGCCCTATCTTGCCATGTCTCATCTGTTCAAGAAGAGGATATTTCCGACTACCCAGCAAAGTAGTGGGCTCCTAAGAGTCCATAGGTGAATATTTCATTCATTTTTAGCAACTTAAATGAGATAAAGTTGACATAAAAATTATAAGAAATGGTATTACATATCCAGGAATTTTATAGCAAAGATTCATTAAGTCAGCATCATTTATCATCATATCAGCAAAATGAATATTAAGAAAATAAAACACAAACTTAACATTAAAAAATGTTGCATAAATTAAAAATGTAGAGAAATAAAACCTTTCTTGAATGAATTAAATCCGGGGGAATATGCTGACATTAGCCTGTCTTAAAAATACATGTTAAAAGAGATTCTTCATGAAGAAAATAATACAGGCAATGGAATGCCTCTCAGAATATCCAAAAACCACAAACTTTGACAATATTAAATGCTGAAAATATAGAGAAGCAGGAACTCATTCATCTACAGTGCAAATGGAGAATTTTGCAGTCATTTTTGAAAACAGCTTGGCAGTGTTTCACAAAAAAAATCAACAAATAGCTAAACATTTTTTACAAAGCAGTTCAGTGACATTTAGTGAAAACTCACAATCGCACAAAATCTTGCACAAACATTGATTATCAGAACTCATTTCTAGTTGGCTAACTGGGATGCAGTTTTACTTAGGAGGTGGTTGGAAAAATGAAGTGCTCTAATCTAAAAATTAGAATATTCATCATTAGAAAGAAGAAATGAACTGCAAAGCTATGAACAGTGATGGACAAAATTTAATTGTACATTAATTGCTAGAAGAAGTAGTCTGAAGGTACCATATGCCCTACTATTATGTGTACACCTAAAGTTCCTAGAGATTTAAGGCAGCACACTAATTTGGAAAATTTTAACAGATAAGTAATCATAAGAATAAAATAACTGAAGGGGGATTTCCAAACATTTTATATTCCATAGATTTTTTTTTAGGAAAGCTAAGATAGCTTTGAAATCTTCATAATGCACATGAAGTTTAAGTATAGTTTTTAGTAATTCAATAATTTTCTAAAAGTTGTCTATGAACTCTAGGTATATTCTGAAGGAAATTATGTATAGTGAGATTCAAGAAAGATACAGCTGAAACAAAAAAATAATGTATTCCATAGTTGGCCAATGTCAGAATCAATGGAAATCCCAGCTATTGTGTTTATTATGGTAAGTATTATTAGCTTAATTATAATTTATGTACTCTAAAATCAGGATTTTGGCAGATGCCTTTTCTGAAATTACTAATTAAATTTATAATCATCTTCAGAATATTGGCTTGTTTTTCTTTAAGCAATTTTTGATTATTTATACTTATAAAACAGAACAATAAACTGCAATATAATTTAGAATATGAAGTGGTTTTGATTTATATTATCTCCTCCTGTGAAGTATCCTGATTGCTCATGAATGAAGTAAATATTAATTTACATTGACATTTTAGTTACAAAATAAATCACTTCAACCAATTTTTATTCAAACATCACTGAGAGAACTGCAGACCACAGATTTTTCATTCAGTATTTAGTTAATAACATTTCTATCTCCAGACCACTAACTTACTTCATAATCTTGCTTGGGAAAAAAATCAGTATGATAAAACAAATCCATCCCTGGCAAGCTCAAGGGCCTGAATTCAATCCCTGGTTCCAGAAAAAATAAAAAAATAAAAAAATAAA
>NW_004524588.1:25137101-25138777 GCF_000260255.1 Octodon degus | reverse complement strand
TTATCATGAAATTAAAAGAAAGTATCTATAATGTTTTGTCTGCTCTTTAAAGAATGTCTCATATAATTGAATTAATTAAAGCATAATCAAATTTGCAAACTATATTTTCAAATAATAAACTTTCTCATATCTAAAACCTGAATGTGATGAAACTGAAAAACTCAATATAACATAAAGACCTACTTAATATTCTTAGATTTTCCTTCATTGTGCTCACAAAATTTCTCTGTAAGATACTTTTAAAATACTGATAATTTTCCCAAGTTAAACAATGCCTCGCAATGATTACTGAGAATATATGCTTTTCAAACTATTTCTTTAAAAACATTTTCCTTTATCTAAAATGTACAGAATCGTGGTCAAGAGAAGATATTTCCTACGTTCAACCGCACATTTCCTGTCTTGGTCACGTGCGTAACACACGATGCTTTCGGTGCTTGCCCGGAGCACCTTGTGCAGTGTCCCGGGGCCAGGAGCTGCGGCACGACGAGGGGTCATTTCGGCGTCCACGGGATCAGGGCCACGCCGCCTGCTGCGCAAGCCTGAGATGAGCCTGCGCCTCTGTGCGTCACGAGGCTATGTTCAGTGATCTGCTAGTAGAAATTCCTTTCTTAGATTTTAAAATATCTTGTCAATATCAGTTATTTATTAACAGTCATGGTTTAATTTCCTTATCAGAATTGAGTTTTGTTCAAAGACGACATAGAAATAAATATTTCTGTTTTATGTTTTCATGTTCTTCAAAGCATCACATTGTCTTTATGAAGCATTTCAGTTGAGCGTTAGGTCATTTCAGCCAGCATTCCCCTCCAGTATTCTGTTTGTCATGGTCTCTCCTTTCCTGTTTATGAATTTGGTACTTTTTCTGGGACTCCTATGCTCGTCAACAGTAGCAAGGCCAGACTCTTTGCTTAATGAATTGAGCTTACTGTTTAATCCATACATGAGCAAGTGTACAGCATTATAAATTTATTTCATTTTTTTCAGCGTGGGGAGTTGAACTCGCAGCCACAGCAGCGCTGGGCTGCACACGTACTCCGGATGGAAGTGGCTACGACCGAGCTGTCAGGCCAGACCTGCTGCCGGACAGTGACGCCGCCGAGCTTGCGGGTGCAGAGGTGTGCCCCACCACTCCTGCAAGCAATGCCTGCTGACAGTTCTCTTTTTAAAGACTCAAACTGAGAGTTTTAGATATATTCTTCAGACTCATGAAGTGTGTTTGTACAAGATTATGTGACTTTACTCAAATGAAAGGTATTTAAAAGAATTAGTATATTTTCTGATTAACAAAATATAGCTTTTATATTTCTGTATCAGCAATGCCCAGTATGTATAAAATAGCTTTTCCTGTCTCTTGTCTTCATTCACCACCTCCTTCTTTTTGAACAGTTATCTACCCGAGAGACAGCACAGCAGCAACTGGCATGACATGACAAGCAGCCCGTATTCAGAAGACCAGAATGACAGGCACTCCAAGCATGAAACTACTATTACAAATTGTCATCTTCAGTGAAGATGCTTGGTTCACAGGTGTCAGTCTATATAGTTAGTCAGGGTGAGAATCTTTCCAATTAACTGCTAGATTCAAAAATCTTCTGGAGATTCTCAGGGTTATTGTCTTGCCCATTTTCTACATATAACTGTATGGCTTGTCACTGTCATGTTTCCTAGCTCTT
>NW_004524588.1:25114385-25116589 GCF_000260255.1 Octodon degus | reverse complement strand
GATTTGATTTGAAACTGTCTCATTGCTATATGTTTATCAATAAAACTTTGAAAAAAAAAAGAAACATCACACTATAATTATCAAAGCAGCGTTAAACTGGACCCTTTAGGATGCTAGAGATGCATACGATTTTTTAAATGTTTACATGAACATTTAGAACATAGCCTATTTCTAGAAGCTATAGGAGGGGCCGGGGAGATGGCTTAGTAGAATAAGCACTTGCCTGGCCAGTGCAAAGACCCGAGTTCAATCCCTGGTTCTGCCAAAAATAAATAAATAAAATAAAGCTAAGGGGCAATAAATTTCCAGAGTTTATTGAGATCAATTTCTTGTTCATTGGCTATCATGGATTTCTACCTGGTGGTCAGCTTATTCCACACACCTGAGTTAACCTAAGATGGTACTGGGTGTGGGAGTAACACCTGAGGGTTGTTGCCAGCCGCATAAAGGCAGAACACGAGACTCTGTGAGACCGCTGTCAGGGATGCTGCCTGGAGAAGCTGTGGGAGCTCTTGGAAGCTGCTAGTTCTCTGGGCTGTTCTACTTGAGGAACTTCTCATGCTGGCTTTCCTGAAGAACTTTGGAGGAGCTCTGGTCCTCATCTAGAGCATCACTTCCTGCCTCTGGAGGGGAAGATGGTGCCCTGCTCAGCCTCATAGAGAAGCTTGTCTCAGGGGTTTTCCTGATGGGAACTCAGCTTTCCTCATCTCTGGAGGAGCTCAGGACCTCACTGTTGCTGAGCATGGCTGTGGTACCTTTGGGGTGCTCTGGTGCTTACCATGAGTGTTGCTTCCTAGCTCCAGTTCAGATCCCTCAGCTTGCTAGCACAGATCTTTTATCCCACTGGCATAGACCTTCTAGCTTACATCACTGACCTTAAGGCCTTTTCTGCGCAGTTCTGTGACTCAGACCCACATGAGACTGTGGCGGGCTCTAGTCCTCCTGTTCGACTTGTGGGAGGCATCATTATGAGCTCTAGAATTTCGGCTGGACTCATGCAAGGCATTAGGAGCCAGGATCTTAGCTGGAATCTTTAGCATTTAGTATGTGGATAGATTTCCTGAGTTTGTTTTATGTGAATTTGGATGATTCATTTAAAAATAATAATATAAGATGTGTCCTAAACTATATTGTTTCCCTTGCAAAAACCCCAAACCATGCCACTGACTATATGCTAAACATTGTACTGGACTCTGGTCAGGAGTTGGCTTTTTTTTTTCCATAGTAACAGTTTGATCTTCTCAGGTTATGAATCTCTGCTGCAACTACCATGTGTTCCATGGTCCTGCAATAGTAATGATGAGGTATAAATAAGCAAATGAGTTGCTTTTAATAAAACTAACTGGTGGCTGACTAGACATAGTTGGGGGTCAGTACCGATGATATAGAAGGCGTACTGCACACAGTTACTATCCTCAAGATAATTGTGCTATTTTAGTTGATAATATTTTGAAGGTATATGAATCCAAAGATAGAGTTATAAGGAAACATAATTAAATATCAGTGCCTCAAACTTGAGGCAATTTTCCAATTAATAAATAGGTTGAATATATATGAAACTCATGCAAACGCTGACTTTCCAAGCTCGTGATTGCAGACTCGGTGTAATGGTCTGACATTATTCGCATTTGAATTTGCGCTTTTCCCTGGTGGAGATATAGCGCACATGCAGGAATAGAGAAGTTATATACAGTCTCCCTTCCTGCCTTTTCCTTCCTTTGTGTGTAACACCCAGGATATATCCTAGGCGCAGACTCCAGTGACCCCATAGTGTGAGGGAGCTCAGGAGCTGTGACAGAACACAGGTAAATTACTAAGTGCAGTAACTAAGTGCTGCCAAACCCTACAGGTTGCATTTGCTATTTGAAGCATAGCTTATCCTGAAGGAAGAAAGAATGCAGTAACACTGTAAGAAATACAACCGACCTAGTAACTCATTCATATACTTTTCTGTGTTTTATTAGCCAACCACTTATACTGAAGATGATGACAGAAGAAAAAGATGAGGAGGGAAGTGCACTGCTCTGTTTCTCCCTTTTGTCTGCTCTGCTTTTGTCTGGAGATTTATCCTTTCCTACTGCTCTCTGACTTTGCTCCCATTAGCTGCAGAAGCAAGTTCACATGGCTGTTGATCTCTTCCTGGCCTCTTTCTTTTTTCTTCCATAATTTTATTGATAAACAAATAGCAATGAGACAGTTTCAAA
>NW_004524588.1:25101780-25112710 GCF_000260255.1 Octodon degus | reverse complement strand
GAAAATGGAAAGATATTCCATGCTCCTGGATAGGAAGAACCAACATTGTGAAGATGGCCATACTCCCAAAATTGCTGTACAGATTTAATGCAATCCCGATCAGACTTCCTGGCCTCTTTTGTCATGGCTCCTTGCTCTGTGCATCTTGTAAGAAGGGAGGTTGTGTGCCTGGTATGTACAGAGCTGAGCTTCCTGCCTGTGTGCTGCCACTGATTATTATTATTATTATTATTATTATTTTTATTATTATTATTATTGGTGGTACTGGGGATAAAACTCAGGACCTTGTACTTGCCAGGCAAGCACTTATTGCACTGAGCTGACTCTCTGGCCTGCACCACTGTTTGAGCCAGATGATGTGTGGGCCCCACTCACACAACTGCACTGATCAGCTTTCCACCGTGGGGACAAAATACCTGAGAAATTCACCTTAGAGGAGGAAAGGTTGACGTGAGTCTCAGGATCAGAGGCTTTAGGGCACAGGCCCCCAACCCCACTGCTTCTGGGCCTGTGGGAAGGCAGGCACAGTATCATGCCAGGGAACATCATGAGGACAGCAGTGCAGGTTGCCTCACAGAGAGCAGGGGCAGGCTCGGCCTGGCAGCAAAGACACAGCCCTCAAGGGCAGGTCCCTGTCCCACTCTCTCCCGGTAGGCTCTGCTTCCTCAGCGAGCCTCCACCCCACCACCCAACACTGCCATCAGCTGGCCGTGGAACCTGCGCCCATGACATTTCAGATCCAAGCCACAACAATGCCGTTTTAGGAAGAGAAACAGTAGTTTCAAAGAACTTTAAGAATGCTGAGGTTCTATTGCTCTCGAAAGGTTTCGGTTGACAATACATTATCTGGCATATAAAGTTCTGATGGAGACTCTGAAGTGGAATTTAACAACTAGAATTTTTAAGACAAGCTGCTCCTCCATGCTTCCTCCAACTGAGAGTGTATACTGTCACCCTGCTTCCCCCTTCCCAGCCGTGATGCCCACGCTTCTCACCCTCGGGGCTGACTCTTGGCTAAATCTACACAAGGATATTTTCTGACTTTGAATTTTCACTTTCTACAAGTTGAAGTGCTTACATGAGTTCTAAGAGAGATGGACTATCTATCCTCCCAATCTGTTAAAATTGCAAACGGAATCATTTTTCTACTTCCGCATGCTTTGATCATACTTTTGGTGATGAGATGCACACAGCTGAATGACTCCAGTCCCCAGACAGCCCGGGCCTGGACTTGGCCTGACAGGGGCTTGGTTGGAACAGAGCTGTGCCCTATGATAGCCGTGTCCCTTATACTTACTATGGAATTTAATCCTCTTAATACTTAAGACGGATACCCTAGTTCATGTACCATGAAGATTAAAATGTCATGTATGCAAACTCAACACCTTAGAGTACAAAGCATAAAAGGTAAATTTTTTCAGTGCTAAGGATTGAATCATTGAACTATCTCAACCAATTTTATTTGTATTTATTTATTTTGTTTAGAGAGTCTTGCTAATTTGCCCAGGCTGAGATAGAACTTGTGTTTATCCTGCTTCAGCCTTCAAATATGTGGGATAAAAGGGATGAGTCATAGCCCCTAATTCAAAGACAGGTTTAAATCAAGTAGTGTAGCTCTATAAACCAAGCTTCCTTTGTTTATGTATTTGTCGAATTTTTTTTTTTTTTATTTAGTACAGAGTCTACAGGTTCTCACTACATAGATCAGACTTGAAGTGATTCTCCTGTTTGAACTATCTCAACCAATATCCTGGTACATAAGCTTCTGTTGTCATATCACTCAGCATGTAATGCCAGCCTTCGCCTAAGAAAAATTTTCTATATTACGTCTTTCTTTTTTTTTCAAAATATAAGTTCTTTTATTGGTTGTGAATATTTATGTTTGCCATTTTTAAAATTAGTTGAGTTTTCATTAAATTTCTTAGAAAGCATTTGGAAAGATAAATTTGTGTTCTCTTTTTGCAGAATTTGATGAATAGATAACTGAAAAGATAGATCTTCTGAAAGGACAAGGAGAGAGTTTCTTCAATGGTAAAGTTTATGATGTTCTGCTTAACTAAATGGTCTTTCAGGAATATAATCAGACTTATCAAGAAAGAAAATGAAAAAAAAATGTAACATGTGGAAATATTTCAGTGCCTGAACATGTAACAGAAGGAAGCAGTAAATGGAGATGAAATTGTTTTTGAGTCAGGTCGTAAAATCTGAGCTTCATTTAGTCTTACTAAAGTTTGTCAACTTAAGTTATGTTTTCAAAAAAAGCCCACTCATAGTCCTCTTGAGCCTTTTTCTTTTTTCTTTTTTTTTCTAAGCCTTTTTCTTTTTCTAGTTTCATTTCCTTTTGACATAGAAGAAAATCGTGTTTGAATGTTCTAAAGATCCAAAAATACAGGGCTTGCCTGATAGATCAGTGGACTAAAGCACGTGCTTAGGCAGAGCTAGTGGCCGGGGTTGATAGTTCAAACAGGAGACAGTTCCTCACAGGTGCTGGAATTACAGGCACCCACCACCTCACCCCGAGGGCGGGGTGGCATGGAACACCCAGGGATCAAACCCTGGCCACTGCGCTCTGCCTTGATCATCCTTCACTCATTCTTTATTCAACCTTTCAATTTTATTTGATTGGAATTTTACCTCGATCTTTTTCTTTCCCTTTAGCTCCCTTCCTTCTCCTCCCTTCCATTTTCTTATGTTTCATTTTTTTAATGGTACATTCGACCTGTGGCATAGATGTTATTGGCAACTTCCAGCCAGGTTTATCATGAGACTCCAGAGCAAAAGTTCCACTTGAAACGTTTGGCATTTCAACAGAAAAAATATGCCTACAAAGTGGAAGAAAACCTCAGCTAAGTTGCTGGCATGATTAACATTTTGAAGAAATCGTATATGTGTTTTGCATCAGTGAAGATGTCTTGAGGACAACCGAGAAGCCAGGAAGGGTTGGGGAATAGCTCGGCAGCCTAAGCACCTGCCTGCAAGCGCAGGGACCGGGGTCTCATCCCCTGCACTGGCCTGGGCACACTGTGCTGGCCACCAAACTGGGCATGGTGGCAGGTGCTGGTAATCCCAGCGCTGGGGAGGCTGAGGCAGGAGGATCACTGTGAGCCTGAGCTGGGTAGCAAGACCTTGTACCAAATAATAAACAAAAGATTTTTTATAAAAAGGAATCAGGAAGACCCTGCTTTCTAGATGCAGGGTGCAAAAGTATAAAGCTGCTTTGTGGGGAAAGCAGCAGCTCAGCCAGTACCCGCTAACTGGGATGGAGCCTGCGTCTCAGAGTCGCTGCATGTGAGCCCCAGAGGCGTTGCCCACCACTTGGGATGGTGGCAGACCTGGCCGCATCCACATAGTGCTCTCTCTCTGGCCTGCAACATGCAATGGTTGTGTGATGAGGGATGCTTCTGTGAAGATTTCAGTATAAGGCACGGGGGTCCAGGCAGCACGCCACTGGGAAGGCAGCAGAAGCAGAGCCAACCCAAAGAACCAGGAGGGTCCAACTGCAGTGGTTAGGCTGTCACTCCCTTTGGAACTCAAATATGGTCACAACTTGCCCACAGTGCTGGACCTGGAGCTATGGGGCACAGTGCTTTCCCTTTGGTCTTTAGTGTTTCTTTGGCTTTACTTTTTTCTGTCTTCATACTTTTCCCTTTTGGAATGGGAATGTTTAGCCTGCACTACTGTATTTTGGAAGTATTTAATTTGGGGAGTGAGGACTCCATGGATCCATGACTAAGAATATGCATACAGTCTCAGCGAGACAGGGACTTGGGGGTATTCAGTGATACTGGGACTGTTACCATTTTGGCAACTGCTAGAGATGGACTAACTGCATTCTATGCAAAAAGATAGGTGCTGGCCTCTTGGAAACCAGGAGTATAATTTTGTGGTTTAAATCTGGTGTGTCCTTCAAAATCCTCATGCATTTGGGAGGTAGTTGGATAGTGGTAGCATTATTCTTTTTTTGTTATTTATTTATTCATTCATTCATTTACTTATTTTTGCAGAACCGGGGATTGAACTCAGGCCCTCGCGCTTGCCAGGCAAGCACTTATGCTACTGAGCCATCTCCCCGACTACTAGTGGCATCATTCTTGATAGTGGTTTAGTCCACCAATGAGCATAAAGCTCCCTTGCCCTCCTGAGATGGGACTTGAGGCTAGGCCTGACCGAGCATGTCTCCTTCCTCCCCTCCTGTGCTCTCTGTTCTCTCTGCTACCTGCCCACCTGACTTAGGCCACATGCCACCTCTACAGTGTTTTTTTCCACGTTGGAGCCAGCCAAATTGGACCTCTCCCCTTTTGAGTCCTGGTGGTCAGTCATCATGTCCCAGTGATGAGACAGAGATTAAGACAGAATGTGTGGCTAAATCAACTATTTCAAGGACAATAAAAATTAATAACCTGAAGTAGTCAGCCTAGTGCCAAGTCTCCTCTAAGAGCTTTACTTATTGGTCCATCATTTCCTTAGGAATTTTTATGAACCTGACATGCGTAGAGGTGTAGAAAACTTAGAAATGAGATAGACAAGAATAAAGCCACTAAGTATGTTACAAATTGTAGAAATATTTTAAAAGCCAACTATAGTGGAAGGGATAGGGCATAAAAATCATCTGAACCTGACCTCTGAACTAAATAGTTTTAAATTGAAAAATCAGTGGATATTTTATTTTTAACGCACCATTTAAGTTGAGCCTTGATAAGATATATGTAAATCACATGTTTTACATGCAAAAATAAGACTAAAGAACTACTGAGTATAACTTATGACTTAAAAGCAACAGTACTACACACTAATGTGATTCATATAATAATAGAAGAATGAATTATAAAGCATATTTGAAATAAGATTTCATAGTTGGGTGCAAATCATATATTTGATACATACTGGGTACTCAATAAAGGATAGCTTCTGGGCAGCATATTCATAAAACTGTTCAAGAAGACAATACCGAGTACAATATGAATTTAGCTCCCCCTTGTATTGGTTCATATTCTCCTCTTCTTCCTCCTTTTGGGGGGAGGGAGGAGTTAGTGGGAATTGAAAATAGCTCTTTTGCTCTGATATGCATCCCCAGCTTTTTCTTTCTAGTTTTATTTTGTGGCTGGGTCTCAGCAGTCGCTGACCTCCTCGGGTGGGCACAAACGCCTGCTCCTTCCACCTCGGCCTCCCAGAGTTCAGTGCACCTGCTTCCCTTTCTCTCCACTTCTCTCTTGTATTCACCACTCTTTGGTTTACAAAGCAAGAGCTCAAACCTAATCCTGTGACTCCCTCAACTGAGTTATTATTTAGAAGTTATTTTTACACCTACATTAAGTAAAAAAGAGCTCCAGATCCCTCATCAGCTGTGCTTTTGTGCAGCACTGTCCGCGCTGGTAAGCGCGACTTGATAACGCGTGTTTTGCCTTGAAAAGAAGCATCACACATTCATCATTTTAAACCTAAATAAAAGGAGCGACATGGCAGACTATCTCTTACCTAATCCACTAACCAGTGCTTTGCTCTTCTGAGTACTTAAATTCACTTTTCAGGAGATTTTTGAAAATAACTTATAAGAGCAACAAAAAGTTTTTATACTGAATTCGTAGCATACCGAGGGATTGAATTACACAGAGAAGCCACATGAAACGTTTCACATGCATACAAAAATAGATACCTCTCTAATTTAAAAAAAAAACAAACCATATTGTGTCCTTGAATATTCTGGAGGACTCAAGTGGAACAAAAGTTTACAAGAAAACCAATTTTTTTCTTTCCTAAAATAGATTCATAGCACAGGCTGAAAGTTAACATTTTACAGGAGTTCAGTTTTAACATTTGTGTAGTTTAAAGAGCCATATCCTTAAAAATGTAAATTCATTGGCATTCTACCTTAGATGTTTAGATATTGTTAACTTGAGGAGAATCTCTCAAATTCATATTTAAAAGCCAGAGTATAATTTAATATAGTAATTCAATATTCTTTCATTCTATCGTTTTTGTTATTTTTAAAATATAAAATGTTTTTATTACTTTTAGCTGCCAGCAAATTGAGTATTGTTTGATTTTATTTTAAGAAATATTGATATATTCTGAGAACATCATTGTAATTCACACATATCTGGTAACATATATCATTTATAGCAAAAGTTGAGCAAACTTTTTGGTTAAATAAAGATTAGATTAATAATTCATAAACATCTACATAGAGTGATAACTAAACTATTTAGAAGTCATGGAAAGACTGAAGTGAAGTTATAATAAGAAATTATGTTAATCATACCACATTAAAATATTTTCTCAAACAAAAATATTTTGCCCTAACTTTATTTAAAATTTACATTTGATAACTGATCTTAAAGTTATTTTCCCCTTCGCTAATACTTTTCTGAAGTAAATATAGACATGTAGGGTAGGGCACAGTGGGATAAAATAAATGATTGATGTCTATTCTCATGTAAGCATTATTTACTATATACGTATTTGGGCAGAATAACTAAAACAGGACTTTAAGCAAATAGAATCAATTTACAATAGTCAGCCAGACATGATCTTTCTTCCCTACCTTTGACCTTGTAGCACCACTGTCCAGGATTACTCTTCCACCATGGGTCCGTGATACCTACCTAGGGGCTTGTCCTGTGCACTAATAGAGAAATTGCATTTCATGGTCTGGTAATACAGGATCTTATGATAGTGTCTGATGAATATGAAAGATAGGCTTAAAAAGAAATCCTTGATGCCCAATTTTTGTATAGACTTCTTATTAGTGAATAATCTTCAAAGGAAAAATTATAGCAAATAACACCAATACCCAGTTTCTTAATGTAGAAAAGTTGGACATATTTTTACAGTACAAGTGTAAGATGACATTGTTGGCAAATATTTTAGAACTAGACCTCTGTGTAAGGGACTTAGATTTTTTTTTGTCTTTTCATATTTCCAAATTTCTCTGAGAATTTTTTCTTAAAACAATTACATTAAACTCTTACATGCATTTTATTTGAGATTAATTCTCAAAACAGATGGATGAAATACATGTGCAGGATTATTTGTAGGAGGCCCAATCCACTTGATAGACTGCATTCAGGATGACGTTGTCAGGCAGGGGACATGGGATGTCCACAGCCATGGTGCTGAAACTGGCAGGCCCGCGGGCCCTAAGCAGCACCACTTCAACTCAGCACATTCCACTCGCCCTTGCTGGGAGAGGGAGAAGCCCAGTAGCTTGTTTATTTGCTCATTTCTCAACAAAATGATACTAAAGAGAGTTTGTTTGAATCATATTCTACCATTTCATGCAGCTTCTTAATCTAATTTGATCTATTGTCTATTAGAATTGCAGGAGTCAGGATTAGCAGTCGTGCCTTTGTTGTCACTCGATTCCTCAGCACAGGTAGAGCTCTAAGGAGACCCAGAATGGAAGATCTGGGGCTTCTCTGCCCATGGAAAGCATTTTTACTAGAGAAAAAAAATGCTCCCTGGAGGATCAATGCTCTTTGGAGTTAGTTTTCAGGGACTGATATAAAGACGCAGTGCTACTCTAAGAGGACTTCCCACTATCATCTTCCCTGTTGTGCTCCTCCTCGTTAGAATTTAGAGAGTGAGGTAGCCTTTCCACGATGCTGGCATGATCTGTTTGGCCCTGTTCTTGGGTAGTTCCGTCTTGTAGTTCTTACAACTGCCTTCTCACATTACTGTTTTACTCTTCTTTAGTTTAGGAATTGTACCCATCTTCATGGGAACATGCCGCCAATGGTACCGTCTCAACGCAGAATGTCGCATGCTGAAACAATAGTCTTCTAAACAATGCTTTAGAAGAACTTGCCCACAAGCTGTGACATGTCTTCTCACAAGAGCGTCTCTCCCCAAGAGATCCACCTTCCTGGGCTTGTCTTGCTTCTGTGCAGACGCATTAGGGATGAAAATTAATTCCATGATGTCTTTACTGTACATCCTTTAGTCTTCGCTGGAACATTTTGTCTATTTGACACCCGATTCTCTGTTTGTAATTTTTCTCTCTGCTTCCATGACTTCCACTTTTTCTCACAGTCACTTCAGTTTGTTTTTGTGAAGAGATTTTCTCTTGTTTTGGGCAGTGGCAGCTCATTGTAGAGCCTCTCTGGCCTGATTATGCTTCTTATTCTTCTTTGTCAGTGATATGTTTGTGAAGCTTGTGCTTTTCTTCCAACCACTGTGTCTGTTTTTCTTCCAGTGTCCTTGTCAGCTTGGCTTCTTCAGTGATAGCTTTCTTGCTGTAATCTCTCCACCATTTCCGAAAGCATTTGCCTTGAACTCAGTTGTTCATTCTCTGACTGGGTCAGCGAGATCACTTGGTTCTGCAAACTACTGATTTGCCATTTCAGATCCGAATTTTCATTTTTTCTTACTTTGTATTTCCAATATTCACAACTTGCTGTTGAAGTTTTATCCTCAGAATCTGAAGTTTCCTTCTGGCCAACTCTGGTGCCATCAGAGAAGCCCACCATTTATCCTCCAGGCAGTCCTTTTCAGATGGCCTCCAAACATCATGCTCCTCTTTCATTTTCTCTAAATCCACTAATATGCTCTCAAGTTCCAGATTTTCATCTTGTAATACCACAGTTTCTCATAAGCTTCTTCCCTGGTAGCTTGGACCTTACATGTTAATTCATGATCTCTCTCTCCTGAGAGCATTTGCTGGTGTTCGCAGATGGTTTGAGAATTTCTTATATGAATGCAGCCCATCCAGTTCCCTGAGAATCTTATTTCTTTCTCTTTTAGCACCCTGTTGGCACTCGCTGCCTCCAGTTTGATGTCTGTTGCTTCTGGCTTGCTTCAGTGTTTAAGTTCTTCTACTTAACTGGTCACTGTATTTTTTTTTCTCAGTCAGGTTTATGCAATTTACAAATGAGTATTTTGTTTGATGCTTGATTGTAGCTGTTTTTCCAAGCATTCAGCCTGCAGTTTGACTGACAGTTTTTCAGCCTCTAGGGATCTAACTGTAGTCTGCATCTCAGCAAACTGCCACATGTGTATTCCTTGGAAATTTTCTATCTGAGCACCAGAATTCTCTTTTTTAGCCCTTAATTCTGCTACTTCAGTCTCTAAGTCTTTTAACTTTTGACTCAAATGGGCTTTTTGCCAAGGAAGTTGCTCCGCTTGTCTGCTCTTCCTTGTGGGGTCAACAGGAAGCAGCTGGTTATTAGTTCTCCGGCCTTCTCCAGTCTTGCCACCTCTGATTCATACTTCATTTTTCTTCTTCTGAAATACTTGCAAATTATGACTTAAAATGTATGTTCATAATGAAGCTTATTCTATTCAGCTCTATACTTTTCCACTTCCTGCCGTTTCATCTCTTTTAAGTCTTCAGTTTTCACTCTAGTTCCCCTCTTAGCTCTTTAGGCACCAACTGGAGCCTTTTGTGGCTAGTTTGTTCTTCACCTGACAGGTGCTTCCGTTCATTTTGTGACTTTCTGTAGTCATCTTGCTACCCTGTGAGCTCGGTTTGTAGAGTGATAATTGGTTGTATAATGTACATTTTGTGACCTTTCATCAATTAACATTGTTTGGAACCCAGATCCCAAATTTAGACCTCCAACTCCACCAGGTAAAAAATGTTAGGAAAGGTGCTCATGTTGGTAAGTGAGCTGAAAGTTGTGTAATAATAAGTGTGGTTTTCTGAGGTCTTGCTTTTCTTTTCAAGAGCATTTTGCACTTCTACATGCGTAGTAACTCATGATAGGAATGATTACGCTTTCATGGCAAGACTGGAAGTAGAATTCTATGGAATTATCATAGTTACTATTCTCTATGTTGAAATACAATACCAGTTGGTTGAAGGAGGAAGGATTTATTTTGGCTCACAGTTTTTAGAGGCTTCAGTCTATAATGGACTCCAAGGTAGAGGGGCATTTCAGGGAGAAGCAGTTCATGGCAAGCAAGGCAGAAGGCAGTGAAGGGAAAGCAGCAGCAGCAGCAGCAACTGGAAACTGGTCTCCTCTTTCTTCCTTTACATTCCATGCAGGCTGTAAACCCATTGATTGGTACCACTCACATGCAGGGAGCAATGCTAATCTGAGCATTGCATCTTTTATCCATAGTCACACCCCCTCATCCAGCCACTTTCAAACACCCCTCCTCTCACCATGTGATGCTTTGGGAAATGTCTCCCTGCAAGCCATGACAGGGATATTTCTGTCAAAACTCCAAAGAAATGTTCCATTCTGGATGTGAATACAATAGGGTTATAAGGTATAAATTGGAATGAAATTTGTCGTGTGCTTGCTTAAGTGAGCTTGTGGTGGAGAACAGAGAAGCAGAGGAGCTCTTATTTTCCACTGAAAACCTTCATAGAATGAGTGACTATAAAAATATTCCTATGATTGTGTTAAAAAAAAAGACTTAAGATTCAGAAGAAACCAAAGATAAAAGACGTAGAATCTGCGCTCTATCTTCTTTACTGCCCTTTGATGCATTCTAGGTGCACAGATCCCCTGGCTCTCTTCTCTTCTCTGGATAGCTATCAAAATCATGGGTCATGCTAAAGGGCATTTGAAGCTACGGAGGTCAGACTTAGAGTTGATCTTGCCTCATCTCCGCTAAAGCGGTTCATCAGCCAACACTGCCTAGTACCAGAATGAACCAGTAGGTATTGTCAGATGTTTCCCTACAGTGATGGACAGCCTTTTGACTTTTTATTAGTACAAATTAATACTACATTGCAATATTCACTGCTCCATCAGTAAAAAAAAATAGTCATATTGAAACCAGTAAATGATAATAAATCTCAAAATTCGGAAAGTTGCTGCAAATATGACATCAGTAGAACAATGAGTAAAATCAAAATTTTGCATAGGTGGTTGAATTAAATGGTGAGTAGTTGTAAGAACAGTGTTGATGGTAAAAATCATTGTGAAGATTATATTCTAGGCCCAGGTAGATGGCTCAGTGCACTAAGCGCTTCCCTGGCAAG
>NW_004524588.1:25099773-25101680 GCF_000260255.1 Octodon degus | reverse complement strand
AGTCTTCTGTTGAATCATTTGGTATGCAAATGTTACAAAGTTTGTATAATTATTTTGGCTCTGGGCCCTTGTTGTTAAATCTTAGATGAAGTTAAATTATAGATATAAATAATTTAACAATAAAACAAGGCAGAAGGTATCATTTTTCAAGCCTATACTAAGACGTGTTTAAATGATAACTATAACACTATAAGGAGATCTGAGGGTAGTGACACCTGCTTGTGATTCCAGCACTTGGGAGGCTGAGGCAGAAGGACTGCCATGAGTTCAAGGCCAGCCTGAGCTACATAGTGAGTTCAAGTCTAGCCTGAACGATGTAGCAAGACCCTGTCCCCACCTCCAAAAAAAAAAAAATAAATAAAATAAAAAAAGGCTCTGATATGAAAGTGAGTATCAGTGAGGACACGGAAAGGAGAGGCACGTGCAGCAAACATGAGCCTGCCATGTCACTGTGGCCAGAACTGAGTTACATGACATTCCAGAATCTCTAACCTCATTCTCTAAATCAATTTTGAAACATGAGCTTGTTTGTATATGAGAAATGTAGGCAAATTCAAGCCAGAGAAGTTATTCTGATAGCTCAAGAGTATACATAGTTTAGAGAGATAAACTCAGTTCCACCAAGTTGCATACCCACGTGTCTATGCTCATTCACATCCTTCAGTCTTCTGTGACAAATGTCCTGCTCCTGGCAGAGCCCATACACCTGCCTTCCATAGCCGCGCTGCCCAGCACAGTATACTGAAGTGACGGGCAGAAGTCTTTCCACACTTATTATTTCCCAGACCAACCGAGTATGGGACTGTCATACCAATTAACTCAGAATATTAATACTGTGCGTGCATGTTTTGCATAAAACAATTAATGCGCTTTTATGATAAGTCTTTGACAGTGGGGAGTAACTTTTACTCAAGGAAAAATCATCAAATTTGGTCAGGAGAATATTTGTGTCAGTTATACCTAATTTCTGAGTCATTGAGTTAAATTGTATCTTCTTTAATATCTTTACATTTCTTATGTATTTGGCGAAATTTCTTTATTATAATTTGGGCTATCATTTTCTAATGATATGCAAAATTTGAAATTATAAATCTGATCATCCTTTCTAAGAACAATAAAGTAGCATTTATTTAATGATTCTGTGCTTGAACTGTTTTGTCCTCCTATTGTGGTTGGGGGCATAAGGAAAATAAACAAGAAGGTAAGGAGTCCAGGACTCCATTCACTAAACTTCACTTGTGGAAAGGTATTCTCATTACAGAGTAAATTTTCTCTGGAATAAAATGTGTGTATTTTGTTGAGATGTACACAAACAAAATTTAGACCAATAATTTATGTACTTCTCTGCATTATTATGTCCAATAAAAATTCTCCTGTGCTTTCAAATCTGTACATTCATTGAGATAGATATAAAACTCTGATTTGATATATTCTCAATTCAAATTCACCTAAGGAATGTAATACTAAAAGTTTCTTTCATTCAACGTTAAGAATGTCATCTAACATTAGTATTCAAAACTTATGGAAATGTTACCTAACTGTGACATCTAGCACAGCCTCACACAAAGTTTGATTGAACAATGAGTTTACAAATACATGAAAAAAGAAGAAAAGAGATTTTATATTTAACATCTGACCTCATTCATCTGACTAATCAACTATACGTAGTAATATTTTTCATATTATTCAACTTCAACAAGACGGCTTTTATAGACATAGGACTCTCAGCATTGTATCAGAAAAAATTAAAACAAAATCAAATCAGGGCTGGGGTGGTAACTGGGCCTTCTACACACCTGCCTGGCAAGCGCAGCGACCCTGGTTACATCCCCGTACCACATGGGGGTAACACACTTGCCACCAAAACTGGGCATGGTCACGTATGCCTGTAATTCCGCTGCTAGGGC
>NW_004524588.1:25097347-25099383 GCF_000260255.1 Octodon degus | reverse complement strand
AGCACCTTGGAGAAATACAAACATCTCTGTCCATGGCAATGAAAAGGGAAAGGGTAAGAGCTAAACTTCGCTGAAGCAGAAGTAGTCTACAGAAACATTAGTTCTTGGCTCTGTCTTGGGAGCTTTAGATTCAGCATCATGAAAAAGAAGCAGTAGCAAGCTAAAGGAATAAGAAATACCAGCCTGTTCTTGCAGGGGTTAGGACAGGCGCACGCGCAGCGGAGAGTGACAGTCCCGCAGGAGGAAGCAAACCCCTGGGAAGCACTTCAGGATTCAAGTGGCATTTAAAGTTGTGAATAAGCTCACCCTTCTATCAAGATAAATATCTTCAGCCATCAACTTCCCTGCCATTCCGTCATGGACTTTGTGAAGTAGCTACAAAGGACACTAACCCACACGCGCACGCACACACACATACATGCTGGAAGAAGCTTACATAAACAGGATCTATGTTGCACTCATACAATTGCGTACTATTGTGATAAAAATAAAAGAAATCAAGCTACTGCGGAGATTTTTCTAGAATATATTGATAAGTAAAAATGCAAAGCGAGAAGCAAAAATACTCATTGCTTGATCACAGTGTTGCAGTAACATTGAAAATAAACTCTGCAGTTTTATTTTATAAAGCTAAACACATTCTTATCATTTGAGCACACAGTTGCCTTCTTTGGCATATATGTTTGCATTGATGTATATATAGGCTTATATTGGTGTAGGTACATGTATTTATATCTACAAAAATTTATATCTACAAATTAATATCTACAGCAAATATTAATTTATATCTACAAAATGAATAAGATCTTGCCTGGCAAGCTCAAGGTCCTGAGTTCAATCCCTGGTACTGCCAAAAAAAAAAAAACCTACAAAAATAAAACTTCATGCCACACCAGCCTTGCCTTTAGGCATGCTGAGCTGGCCACTGAGGCTGGGCATAATAGTGTACTCCTGTAATCGCTGTGCTGGTGAGGCTGAAAGCAGGAGGATGACTATGAGTCTGAGCTATGTAGTGAGACCCTATACCAAATACATAAAAAAAAAAAAAACCTTCAAGTGGATGTGGACGGCAGGCTTCTTCACAATTTCCAAATCTTGAGAGCCACCAGGGTGATTTTCAGTAGGTGAAAAGAACATTGAGATAACAGACAATTATTCATCTTAACAAGCAGGAAGATAACTGAAGCTTAAAAGACAAGGAAGAAAATTAACTGCATGTTGCTAAGTGGAAAAAGTGAATCAGAAAAGAGTACATGGCATATGACCTTATGTGGCATTCTGGGAAAGTCCAAACTATAAGGAGAATACAAATATCAGGTGTTGTATAACCACTAGGGCGTGGAGAGATGGATGAAGCGCAGAGGTTTTAAAGCAGTAAGAATTTTGTGGAAATAAAATGATAGATACATGGTACTTTTACACTTGTTCAGACCATAGAATGTACAATGCCAATGGTAAATCTTATAATAAACTGAATTTTGGATGAAAATAATGCATCAATGAAAGTTCATTGGTTGTAAAACTGTACCACTTGGTGGTACCTAGGGAAATTATGGATGTGGAGGACAGGGAGATGTGGAAACTCTCTGCACTTTTACTCAAGTTTTCTGAGACCCTAAAAATTGCTGTAGGAATATCATCCTGTCAAAATACATAGGCAGAGTTTGTGGATATAGTTCAGTGGTAGAGCACTTGCCTCTTATGCTAAAGGTCTTGTGTTTGATCCCCAAAGACAAGAAAAATTACTTATTTTTCTAAGTAGAAAGTAACGTTTGAAGCAAACCAATGAATATGGTTATCTAGAAAAATGTGGAGTAACTATGGAGTGAAACCTTTTAAATTATATCTTTCAGAACATATGAGAACTTGTATTGTAATGTCATGTAACTCGGTATGGTCCCAAATTTTCTGATCAAGGAGATTATGGGGCCAAAGAGGAAAGTGATCAGTGATGTAGAGTGTGCCTAAGAAGAGTCACATGGAGAAAAAACATTCTTTCAGGCTTTCACAGAAAGCACATTGGCCAAGCAATGGCC
>NW_004524588.1:25092350-25096189 GCF_000260255.1 Octodon degus | reverse complement strand
TGGCAAGCACAAGGCCCAGAGTTCAAGCCCCAGTTCCACAAAAATAAAAATAAAAATAAATTAATAAAAATTGAAAAAACCCATTGAATTCAAATGCAAATAACATAAATGTTTATCAGATTAAAAGCTTATCTGTAGATAAATGGAAAATAGAATTGATCCAAGAACTTATAGTTAAACTTTACAGGAAAAATAAAGGAATCTTGAGTATTAAATAATAGTTTTGATGCTTTTTAGCAGCTCTTCCTTCTATTGTTAAATTCAATACTCTTCCTGGGCCTCAGAGCTCACACCAAATGTGTTGAGCTATTTAAACTCAAATCCTGTCTGGGGCAGCCCCTTCAGCAAGAGAAACCCACGCATTCTTTTTATTCCTGCAAGCTGGAGTATTGGTACATTTCAACTGATGAAGCAGCAGCTTATTTTTTTCTCATAGTAGATATATGTTGAATAAAATGCAGACACTTTATTCCTCTTTTCTGTCATGGTACCTGTTGTTATTTTGCAACTTCTAGCTCCTCTTCCTGTTTGGTTTATGCTCCAGCACAGTATCACTTGATTCTGTGCCACTAACCCGGAGGAACCTCCCAACAGCACGGTGAGGGAGGAAGGAAGAAGCAATCAGTGGCATCTCCAGCCCTTTGAGGACTCTCTACCATGTAAGTTCCACATGCAAAGAGACACACACTTTGCATATACATATTTTCATTATTTTTATGTATAAAACTATTTAATGAGCATAAGGGACTCTTTGATATTCTAGCACCCTATTATGACTGATCCACTTTAGCCATCCTTTTATTTGCATGTAGCTCATTTCAAGTAATTAATAAAATGAATTATATTGTCCTACTTAGCACTTAGCATATAGTCTTGTTTTTATTTTAGTACAATGCAAGAGTTATGAGTCTAAATTTATTCTTCTCCATGTATATAAGCAGCTTTCCTAGCGCCATTTATTATGGAGGCTGTCATTTGGCCATTGTGTGTTTTCTGATGCCCTTATGAAAAGTCAGGTGGCTGAGGGCAAATGGCTTTGCATATGCGGCCTCTCTGTGCCCTGCTGTGCTTCATGCCTACCTTGTTTTTACCAGCAACATGCTCTTTGAATTACTATAGCCTTGTAGTTTAATTTGAAATCAGTTACTGCAGTGTCTCCTGATTTTCTCTGTTATCTTTCTTTGTTGTAGAATGTTGTTAGTATTTTTATGAGATTTTATTAAATCTATAAATCAAATTCAGACATATGGGCATTATAACTACCTGTCAAGGAACAGGACAAATCTTTGCATTTTCTGATATCCTCTGCAGTCTATTTTTTAGAGTTGTATAGTATGTAGTAAGTGTTTCACTTCCTCTAATTGATTGATAGGTATTTCATTTTCTGAAGCTACCATAAATTGAATAGTTTTTCTCATTTTGGTGTGGTGGGCAGGCAAGAGGCCACTGATCACTGAGTTGACTTTTTATGCTATTACACTGGAGAATGTGCTTAAGAATCTAGGAGTTCTCGGAGTCCACCAATGGAAATTTTGGGGAATTCTATATGAATCATTATAGCCTTTAACTTAACTTCTTCCTGTCATATCTGTATTATTTTTTTCTTCCTTTTGCCTCATTGATCTAGCTAATATTTCAAATACTCTGTTGAACAGGATAGTGAGAGTAGCTTTCTCATTCTTGATTTTTTAAAAATGTATTTGGTACAAGATCTCACAGCGCAGCTCAGACTCACAGTCATCCTCCTGTTTTCAGCCTCGCTGACACTGGGTTACAGGCGCGTGCCACCACACCAGGTCTCAGGGACTGGCTCAGATGACCCAGGGGTGGAGCCAGTGTGCCATGTGGTGCTGGGGCTCAAGCCCTGTTCCCTGTGCTTGCCTAAGCAGGTACTTAGGCCATTGAGCTATCTAGATGGCTCTAATTCCTGATTTTAGAGGTAATTCTTTCAGTTTTTCCTCTCTTTACTGTGATATTAGTTGTGGACTTGTTTTATTATCATTGAGCTTTAAGAACATTTGTAAATTTTAAATAAGAATCATTTGTTAGATGTGTTTTTGAAAACCTTTTTTCTTAGTTCACAGCATGTCTTCTGATTATCTTAATAGTGCCTTTGAAAGAAAAGAACTCTTTAATAAAGTCAAGGCTTTCAATTCATTTCTAATGAATTATAATTTTAGTGCTATATCTAAAGATTTGTTGGCAAACTCATAATCATATGAATTTTCTGTTAGGTTATCTTTTAAGTTTTATTTATTTTGCTATTTTTATTCTGCTTTTAGCTTTTTATTTTTACTTTGCCTCATCTCTTTCAATCTATTTTAGTTCTTTTCCTTCTACTTCCAAGATTCTTGAGTCTCTGGTGAATTTTTATTTCTGTTATCATATGCTTAATGCTAGAAGCTGCACTTGCTTTTGTTTAATATGACTTTATCTCATTATTGATATTCCCCAGCCACTGTGACTTTTCTCCTTACACTCTCGTGCGTTTCCTTTTTCTTTAAATATACTTACCATAGTTCTTTTGACGTCTTATATCAGTTATGATGCGCAAATATTTCATTTGTTCCTATTCTCTTTCTCTTTCTCTTCCTCTTTCTCTTTCCCTTTCTCTGTCTCAGTCTCTGTCTGTCTCTCTCTGTGTCTCAGTCTCAGTCTCTGTCTCTATGTCTCTCTCTCTGTCTCTCTCAGTCTCTCTCTCTTTCTCTCTGTCTTTCCTTGTCTGTCTGTCTGTTTCTCTGTCTCTCTCAGTCTCTCTCTCTGTCTCTCCCTGTCTATGTGTCTCTCTCTATCTCAGTCTCTGTCTCTCTGTCTCTCTCTCAGTCTCTGTCTCTCTCAGTCTCTCTGTCTGTCTGTCTGTCTGTCTGTCTGTCTGTCTGTCTGTCTCTCTCTCGCTCTCGCTCCCTACCTTCTGCCCTCCCTTTCTTCCCTCTTCTCAGGACAGAAGATTGTGTCTTCTGTCAATCGCCACCTCACGTGTGACAGCAGGGACAGCGGGGACCCAAGTTAGCTTCACACCGTATAGTCTGCCTAGAGCCTTGATCCCACTGCCGAGCTCTCGACTTCGGCCTGCGTTCCCCGAAGCTTGCGCTCAGCCCCGGGCATCACGCGGAGCGAAGGGAAATGCTGACGCTTGTTCTTTTTTGGAAAGGAGCTCGCCGCTGGGACCCGGATGTGAGCTCAGGATGGAGAGGCCATCTAGTAATCTGGGTCGCGGGGCATTGAATAGTGCCTGCCTGGTTCCTAACAAATTATCATGCATGGTCTGGACCAGATGTTCCTTCATCCGGTGTTTTCTCTTGTGGCATCTTCAGGGCTTGAAGTGGATCATGTGGATGTATAGCTACAACGTTCTGACATCTCGGCAGAACTGGACAAGCGCATCACACTGTTCCGGCGGAGACTGATCTCAGCTCGGTGCAAATCTGATTCTGAAACTGGCAACAAAACTAAATGAATAAAATGTATAGGAAAATCAAATTTATAAGCACAAGTTTAAAAATAACACAAGTTTTATAGCCACAGAAATCACGAATTCAGGAGCACCGAAGAAAAACAAAATACTAGTTTCAGTAACACTAGAACTGCTTAGTTCTGATGAACTTAATCAAGCCCATCCGACGAATAGATGAAAGAAGAATTCACAATGTCGGTAGGTAAACCTTGATAAAAAGATTTATTTTGCTTGATTTAACAAAGCAAACACCTAGAGTACCACAATTTTGGGCAAAACAGGGGCATCTCTTCTCTCGGAGATAAAACGCCAGAGTCAGACACTCGCCTTCTGCCCAGCTCCGGCCGCCCGCGCTCGTCGCTGCAGCCTGGGAGCCGCTGCAGCC
>NW_004524588.1:25072798-25091112 GCF_000260255.1 Octodon degus | reverse complement strand
GGGAGCCGCTGCAGCCCGGGAGCCGCTGCAGCCTGAGAGCCGCCGCAGCCCGGGAGCCCCTGCAGCCCGGGAGCCCCTGCAGCCCGGGAGCCAGCCTGGGAGCCCCTACAGCCTGGGAGCCGCTGCAGCCTGGGAGCCCCTACAGCCTGGGAGCCGCTGCAGCCTGGGAGCCGCTGCAGCCTGGGAGTCGCAGGCAGCTTCATCACTTCCAGCTTTGGGTGCTGGACGCTTTGCCTGGCAGTAGAGGGTGGAGGTAACTAAGACACCATAGTCACTGAAGACTGTATGGCTGTCTACCCTACGCAGTAAGGATAGACTTTAAAAAAAAAATGACTTTTTGAAAATGATATAAAACCTAGGGATAAAGGAAACTGAACTGTCATATTAAAATTAGTTTTATAATTAGTTCCTTAGAAAAATGTCCAAATAATAGCATGATTATAATTTTAAATGAGTTTGTTGAGCTTACTGGATACAATTCTAACTTATAGAAGAATCACCTAGGGCACATGTATATGCCCCAGGAGATGTTTATGTGCATGCAAGCAGGAAACAAGTAAATCCAAGAGGACCCTTAAAATAGCATGAAAAATATGTTGTTTTTAGAAATGCATCTAAAATTAATTTCAATTAATGTGTTCAGATAATTACAGAAAAAAAGCATTGGTATAAAATCAAACCTAAATGTAGAAAAAAAAATTATTTGTAGTGGAAAATTTAATATTATGAGCATTTCAATTTCCTGTAGTAA
The DNA here is from genome assembly GCF_000260255.1 of Octodon degus. Taxonomy (NCBI): domain Eukaryota; kingdom Metazoa; phylum Chordata; class Mammalia; order Rodentia; family Octodontidae; genus Octodon; species Octodon degus. Next base: position 25,090,361 of record NW_004524588.1, on the reverse strand, counting down.
GTAAATTGAATCTATTGCAAACTTAAGAGCCACCAGGGATAATTTTTAATTTAATAAATTACATTTAATACATTTGTAAAATTGACATAAAAAACTTACACAGCATGGGCTGGCCAAAGAGCTCAGAAGATTAAACTGCCTGCTTAGGCAGACTCAGACTCAGGGTCCAGGAGTTCAATCCCCAGGCCTGCCATGCCAGCCCTGCTCCCGGGGCAAGCTGAGGTGGCTATTGAGACAGGGCGTGGTGGCACGTGCCTGTAATCCCAGCACTTGGAAGGCTGAAAAGAGGAGGATCACTAGGAATCCAATCTATACAGTGAGACCCTGTAGACCTTGTACTAAATACATAAAAGCTGGGTGAAGGAGAAATCATACAGCATAAATACGCCTTACATTAGAAAAAAAAATTCTTGTTTAATAAGAGCAAAAATGCAATAAATGTGTCCATAGGACTTGATTTTAACTTTATGAAAAAAGATTATCAACAGTCCCAGAATATTATGGTCAACCTCATTAATAGTAATAAATTTGTGAACTTGGGCACTAGCCCACTCTGTGCTACCATTTGTCCGTAACAGCACACACAAAGAAATTCATTTCCCACAGTGTGCAGGCTGAAGATCAAGGAGTGACCGGGTCAGCTTCCTGTGAGAGTGCTCGTTCTCACTTTCAGACAGTTTTGTTTAAGTACTTCTTCGCACGATGGAAAGCAAGAAGAGAGGACATATTATCTTTCTTGTCTCTTCCCACTGGGCACTAATTCCATAATAAGGACTGTAGCTTTTCTACATTTGCAATTTATTAAGCAGTGCATAACCACACATGTGCCAGGTCCCCAAGATGTGTGTACTAGCTGTGTACTGTAAATATGTACTAATAAAAATAAAAGTAAACTTTTAAAAATATATTTTAAATCTTTTATTATTTGGTACAGGGTTTCAATATACAGCTCAGATTTGTAGTGATCTTCCTGGTTCAACCTTCCAAATGCTAGGATTACAGGCATGAGCCACTATACCTGGTTTCTGTGGCTGGCATGACACGGGGACAGCTCAGCATATGGTACCAGTGATAAAACCCAGGTCCTTGCTCCTGTCAGACAGTCACTTAGACCACTGAGCTATCTCCCCAACCCCACAATCTTTATTTAAAGAACAGAACTTGTTTACTCAGAAGCAAAGAGGAAAAATTACCTAGTTATGAGCAAGACTCAAACTGAGCTTAGCCAAAAATTCAGTGAGAGCACGGTGTTGGGGAATTACAGTGCAGAAAGGTGTGGCCAACCCTTCCTTGCGGGCCAGCTGCCCACAGCATGATTCTGAACTATATGCAAGGTTGCCGGGGATACAAGCGCCTACTTAGCAAGTGCAAGGTCCTAAGTTCAATCCCTGGTACCGAAAAGCACATGAACGATGTGCGAAGCTTACAGAATGAGAGGCACATTCGTCGCTCCCAGGTCCTTGTCAAAACTGTTGCCTAAAATATCATCAGGGGCCGGCAAGACAGCTCAGGGGTATCTGAGGCAAGCTTAGGCAAGCTTAGGCAAGCACAGAGACTGCGGTTTTATCTCAGGAACACATGCTGCACCAGCCGCATGCCTGGGGTGGGCTGAGCTGGCCACTAACTAACTAAAATATCATCACTAGAAGTGGGGTATTAAAGTCTCCAGCAATTATCAATGAATTATCTATTTCAATAATTTTGTCAGTATTTTGTATATTTTGTGTCTTCCTTGTTGAGTTCATGTGTATTTATGTTGTTCCACCTTTTAGAAATATTGACAGTTTTAGTTTTATAATTTTTTCATGTCTAGGAATACTTCCGTCTAAAGTTGCAACTTTTCGTGACATTGAAATCTTGGTATTCCATTCAGTTATTAGTTATGCAGAGCATTTTTTCCCTTTTTTACGGATTTGTGCTTTTGAGTCTAGATTATTTTACGTAGGATGATGTAGAGGTGTAGCAGGTTTGGATTGTACCATATTTTAATTTTTATGCCATTCTCTGCACTTTAAAATTAGTAATTAATATATTCATCATTAATGTGACTACTTTTAGTGTAGGTTCTAGCTCTTCTATGTCACTCTTGGTGTGCAGGCATTTGTTGTTGTGCTTTTCCATAAGCATCTTCTTCAGTGTTAAGGACGTTGCCTCTTGCCGTGCTCCCACACCCTCAGCACGCACCCTCCTGGCTCAGCGGCCTCAAGGCCCATCTCCTAATAAGAACACTTTGGGAAAGACAGTTTCAACTTGCATATTTGGTGTGGGAGGGCAAACACGGAGTCCACAGGAGACCGCAACGAAAGGCAACCAAACGCTAACCAAAGTGACAGCACTTCAAGACGGAGTTTGTTTTCAAATTCTGGAGATGGCAGTAAGTAAAGGAACTCTCATAAGCTTCTAGTAGAATGTGGAATTATTCCCTTGTAACCAACATCAGGAGCTCCATTCCCAAGGACATGTTTACAAAATAAGTGCACTATTTACAGCAGCAAACTACTTGGAAATGATAATATGTTTCAATATCAAAACAAATGAATCCTGGCATATTTCTAAAAGAAACACCAGCAATAAGAAATATTGAACTTTACGTTCATGCTCATGTAGGTGGACTTCTCACTACCATAATAAAAGAAACCAGATATAAAAATATACTGATTCTGCACACATAAAGTACAAAAATCAGAAAAAACATTAGCGTTTATGTGGGCATGCCTGGCTGGCAAGCTAAGAACAAAAAACAAAAAACAAAACAAAAACAAAAACAAAAAAATCAACACTCTGATTACTTTTGCGGAGAAGAGTAAAGAACTCTGAGTCACAAAGGTTTGAGATTGGAAGGAAGCAACCATGCGTACCAAAATTTTGGTTTGTGACAAATCCTTTTATCAGCCACTGTCTTGTCACTGAGATAAAACAGCTGAGCTTAAAGAGAGACTTATTTTCACTCAGAGTCGAAGTGGGCTCAGTCAGAAAACCACCATGTAGAAGGGCTGCTGGCTGCAGGAGCACAGAGGAAAGAGCACCGGGCTGAGGAGGCGTGCTTGCAGTCCACTAGCCGGGGCAAGAGCGTCTGAACAGGAGCCTTCTGGGCGACTTTCTGACCTAAATCAGAACGGTTTTTTGTTCACTTTTGTCTATGCGCTTTCTCTTACAAATCTAACGCAAGGCTAAGCAAGAAGTCCATTGGATCTCCTTTCCTCTTCTTGGTTACCAGGCGAGAAGGTAAGGCTTTTTCTTCCTATTTCATAAATAGGTCACATTTTCTGTTTGTTATCGCTGTTCCTTTCATACATGACAGTATGGCCATGAATTCTTAGCATAGGCAAGATGTGTGCAAAACAGCAAGCATTTAACTTGAATATACTTGGCCATTATATTCATAGTTATAAAGTATCCATAAAATGAAGATTATAAAATAATGAAAATTGGTATCTGACTTTAGTGAGTTAATAAATAGCAAACTATATGCAGTGTGCTCATAGTCGGCGCTTGGAATTTGCCTGTGGGAGGCTTTCACTATAATGCATGTAGCCCACTAATATGGAGAAAGACGTTTTTCCAGGGCTCACCTGGGAAAACTTTCTCCATTATCATAATTGCTTTTGATATGTCCTTTATGGGATTGAAGATCTATTTTCTAAAGTTTCTTTCTTTGCAGTGTCTCATAATTTACACAACATTTGCCTTTATGAAATCTTATTTTGTCATGATCCAATCACACAGATTTCATTTTTTCTTAAATGCTGTTTTAATCGGTGAAAACTTGAAATGCATTAGTTAAAATATATTAGTAGTTCACAACTCTTAATTCTGTTTAAGCTTTTATATTTTTCACGTTATATTTACTATCATGTTTATGATATAAACTTGGTTCTTTTTGTCTGTTCCACCAACAGAATATAATCTGCATAAGAATGGATATTTTTGTGTTGATAAACTCCTTTGTCTACAGTGCCTAGAAGAAAATCAAGAATAACCTCTTAGAAAATATTTGATAAATGAATGAATGAAAACATAATCCAAATGGCCATAAATTCATGTTCATGCCACACCGGATGATTTTAATCTGGTGCGCTAGCTCTCAGGATCACTAAAGTTTCTAGTAACTTTCCCAAAAGTTGCCTTTTAACTCACTGCACAAAGTAAAGCTAAGAAGAACAATTTAACTTTTTCCACGTCATGTCAGTCACGTTCATTCTCCATATCCAGGTATCTCACTGTACTCATTACATCACGTCACCCACACACATCAGACACTCAGCAACTGTGTTATCTAAGAATCAGAATATGCACATTGATTTTAGATCTCCGATGATGATGGCAAGAATCCAAGATGCTGTGAGCACAAACCCTGCTGGGACTTTGAACATGACAAAAAGACTGACTGATTTAATACAATCAGAAAACATGACTTTACTTGTGATCGTCTTGTCTGAAAATTCTAGAACTGAGCTGTGCACCATTTTCACATCCTCTGAGGATTCAGGTCAGTGCTCAGCTCGGCTGGTGAGAAGCTACAGGCCCCGACTGGCTAGGCTGCATTTGCATTTTTCCGTGTATCTTTAGGAATTCAATACCACCTGGTGAAAACACTACATTTCCCTGTGAAATAAATGCATTCCGCCACCTTCCCGGAAGGCTACTCCTCATTTATTCTTCTATTACACATCAAGGACCATCTTCCTGTAATAAACTGAGCTGGAGGAACTCTCTTCTCCTCCTTTACTTTCCTGATAAGTTAACGTGGCATTCTTATCTGTAACGAAGCACTCTCACTTTCTTGTAAAGAGATATTTGTCTATCACTTTGTAAACATTATCCAAATCATTTTTAGTCTATATATTGCTTCTGAAATATATTTACATTGATATACATAGGGATGGTTATTGATTTTAGCTGAAATACTCTTCAACTGAATAAATAAATATGTCATTTTTAATTCATGCTCTTGCTGTTAGATGGTTGCATTGTTTGCACATTTTCTCATATGTCAAGAGGAGTACAGCGGGCACTTCTGTTCTTATCTCCTTGTCCACGTGTGGAAAACACTATTGCCCAGCCCCTGCATACTGGGGCTGGAGCTCAGGGTTTTCCACTAAGGTACATGTCTGCAAGTTTTTATTTTCTGTTTGGAGCCTGAGGTTCACTAACTTGTCCAGCGAAGGTTCAAATCTGTTCTCCTGCCTCAAATTCCCAGAGTCAAAAAATATATTCTAAGTGTACTTTTTAAAAATAAGAATTATTGATCAAAAGTATGAACAGTCTCCAGATTTTAAGTTCAAATAGTCAGATTACTTTTAAGAGTGAATTAATAGGGATTCTACTCCAACAGGCACCCAGACCCTGCATGTGTGTGGACCTTTTGCACTCTTCTTCTCCACCCAGCCCCCATGCCCAGCCTGTGTGTGGGACTTTCCTTGAGCTCGCCAGATCCTCCTCCATCAGACGGGCCTGGTACAGAACCCAGCAACAGAACTCTACACAAAGAGTCAAGGGGCGAGATCCACCCTACTAATCCAGGAGCAGAACATCTTACCAGAGGGGCACAGCAGGCTCACTTCCATGGGATGCAGCAGGAAGAAGCAGAGCACTGCAGCCAGACCCAAGCCAGGCCTACCTGGGTAAGCTTGAACTTGCTAGATCTGGACCTGAGAAGCTGAGACACTTTGCTAGACCCAGATCTATGAAAGCATCTTCTATCTTTCTCCTTTGATTGAGCTAGGGAGCAACAGGTAATGGAGGTGAACTAGTCTGCCTGTAACACTACAGATATGAAAAGGGAGGTGGTCAGAAAAAAACTTAGGGGAATTAATTTAAGTGCAAAATCCCAATCTAACATCTGCTTAACTATACAGTCATAATGTTTGCTCTTAGTGTCTAAAATACAAACACATCAGGTACTAAAGTTTGTCAACTGCTAAACCTCACTACCTATTATTAGTGTTGCTAAATATAGTTCTGTAACTACAAAACTGTAACTGCCTTAACCACATAATTTCTCTTATGTAATAATACTGGTACATGCTAAGTTAATAATTTCACCAAACCTCCATTCCAAAGGTCAGAAGACAGTGTTATATAAAATGACAAACAGAAGGATCAAAATTCATTATCAGGCCCTAAGCTCACCCAGAACATATGCAGAAGACACTGGCATAGAAAAAAGTGGAAATAACACACCTGAAATCCCTGAAATAATAGCATCTGAAGTAAAGAAACAACTGCAGAAAGGTAGAGAAAATCATATCAGAAATCATCTTTGAAGTAAAATAAAATGATAACTATGACTAAAGAATTACTAAGTGCTTCTAAAGAAGACACTGATAGAAAACAGGGGAGAGTAGAAAAATGATGGAATCCTTGAATGAGCAATATAGTAAAGAAATAGATCCCATGAAACGAGTCAAAGAGATATAGAGGAACTTAAAAATGTCAATCACAAACTTAAGAAACTGTTTGAATGACAGCGAAGTTAGAGTTTCAGATCTTGAAGACACCATTGCAGCTAGTGCGCAGTTAAGAAAAGATCTCTTAAAAACAACTAGGATGGGGGCTGGGGAGATGGCTCACCTGCAAGACAATGCAAAGGTGAACACCGTGAGACTAATAGGCATCAACGAGAAAGGAGTCACTACAAATGATATAAAAAGAATATGGGCAGAAGTAACAGCAGAAAACTTCCCAAATATGGGGAAACCATCTGACATTCAGCTAACCGAAGCATACAGAACTCCAAATGACATCAACCCAATTAAAACCACACCCAGACATATAATAATCAAGATCCCATAAATCCAGCACAAGAACAATGTATTAAAAGATGCTAGAGAAAAGAAACAGATTACATTTAAAGGAAAACCCATCAGAATAATGGCAGATTTCTCTTCACAAACCATGAAGTCAAGAGGAGCATAGAGAACAGTATTTCAGCTCCTCCAAGAGAACAAAGTCCAGCCCAGACAGCTATACCCTGAAAACTCTCTTTCAAGTTTGATGGAGAAGTGAAATACTTCCATGACAAAGAACAACTAAAGAATTTCATGATCATAAAATCAAGCCTACACAGACTACTAAAAGATGTTCTAGAGAGGGACCAAAATGATCAGAACTCCACGAATGAGAACAGAAGAAAGCCACCAAATAGGGCAAAGAATTAAACACAGAAGAAAAAAACCCTATACAACAGCAGGTAAAGAACATGTCAATCATAAGTCAATACATCTCAACTATAACCATCAATGTCTATGGACTTAATTCACCAATTAAAAGACAAACTGGCACAGTGGCTTAGGAAGGAAAATCCAACAATCTGCTGTATACAAGAAAAACACAACTCATAAAGAAATTCACAGGCTGAAAGTCAAAGGATACAAACAATACTACATAACCCAACACCTCAGAAAAAAGAAGGGGTAGCAATCCTATTCGCAGACAGTCTGAACTTCAAACCAAGAATCATCAAATGAAATAAAGAAGGCCATTATCTGCTGGTTAAGGGAAAAATACAAGAGGAAGAGGTAATAGTCATAGATATGTATGCAGCAACTATGGGAGCACCAAACTATATCAGAGAAATCTTAATGGCCATGAAAAATCTAGTATCAAATGGCACAGTCTAAGCAGGAGAGCTTAACATCCCCTTATCCCAAAAAGATAGGTCAAGCAGACAAAAAAGTTAGCAAAGAAGTAGCAGAACTGAACCAGAACTTGGAACAAACGGAAATAATGAACATATACAGAATTTTCTACAGAATCACAGCTGAATACACATTTTTTTCAGCTGCACATGGGACATTTTCTAAAGTAGACCACATACTAGTCCATAGATCATGCTTAAATGTATGCAAGAAAACAGAAATTATCTCATGCATATTTGATCACAGTGCAATGAAACATGACATAAATGACAAAAGAAACCAGAAAAACCCCATAAATACTTGGAAATTAAACAACACCCTCCTCAGCAACCTATGGGTTACAGATGAAATTAAACAAGAAATTATCAATATTCACATTTCAATGAAAATTCAAGCACAGTTTATCAGAATTTATGGGATGCAATGAAAGCAATTCTTAGAAGGAAATTTATAGTTCTGAAGGCAAATATTAGGAAAAGAGAAAAGGAACAAATAAATACCCTAACGCTGCACCTCAAATGTTTAGAAAAAGAAGATCAAACCAAACCCAAAGCCCAAAGATGGGAGGAAATTATAACAATTAGAGCAGAAATTAATTTGATCGACACAAAGAACTAACGAATTAAAAAGCTGGTTCTTTGAAATTCTAAATAAAATCAATAAGCCCCTAGCTAACCTGATCAAAAAGAGGAAAGAAAAAACTCAAATACAAGCTATAAGGAATAAAAAAGGTTAAATTGCCACAGACCCTGTGGAAATTCAGAGAATCATCAATAGCTATTTTGAGAATCTTTACTCTCACAGAATTAAAGAAATGGACAGATTACTAGAAAGGTACAAATTACCAAAACTGAATCAGGAAGATATAAGAACTCTCAATAACCCATTAATAGACAGTGAAATTAAAAATGTAATAAAAAAACCTACCAACAAAGAAAAGTCCAGTTCTTCATGGATTCAAAGTTGAATTCTAGAAGAAATGTACAAAAGATATCCCAATACTTCTCATACTCTTCAATGAAATTGAAAAGGAACATCATATCCGGGAGAGCGGCTCCTTGTGGTGCTGAGGATGGCCTGGTACTCGTCAGCAGAGCTCTGGTCCTTCCCTTGTGCATTGCACAAGAAGCATCGCTTCCTGGCTCCAGTGCAGACCCCTCCACCTGCTGCACAGACCCTTCAGTCCTCGGGTGCAGACTTTTTAGCTTCCACCACTGACCTTTGGGCCTTCCCAGTGCAGATCCTTGATGTAGACTTGGTGGAGACATTGCTCTGGGCTCTAAGCCCCCAGCTGGATTTGTGAAGGATGCTGCCAAGGGATCCAGGCTCACAGCTGCCTTCTTTGGGTCTCTAGTCTGTGGACAGATCTCCTGTACTCTTGAGCACTTGACTCTCTGGATGAATATTATAAAATTATCCTATAAATTTTGTGTCCCGTTTGAAATCCATTCCCCTTAAACCCTGATGACAATAGTACAGTTCTTGTTTGATCACTTCTTTTGGTGTTTCTATTTGATTCCAGAAACTTGTGCCTTTTGTGCAATCTCAGCAATATACTGGTACATATTTTACGGAGTATGTCAGCTCAGCCTGTTCTTTGGTATCACAAGGGGTTAGTGTTGTGTGCACAGCATGTTACCTGATGCTGTCTCGTACTGCCAATTTATTGCATCAAATCATGTAAATTTGACCATGAGAGAAACTCTTATTAGGAGTTCTCACATGTTTCTGTCATCTCCATCCTTCAACCTAGTGGGCCAGTGATTCCCTTTCAGCCTGTTTTCTTTCTTTGTTCAATTTCAATGGCTTTCCTACCTCACTGGCCACGTGTTTCCATTGATTTTATTACTTTTCTCATTCTTTTCACTCCATAGAAATGAAGCTTTCATTCCAAGTTTTTGGATAATACATGGATCCCGACTTTCCTCATTTGTTATCTTCTGCCCTGCACTTTGTTCAGGGTCCAAATTCTATATCCAAATGACAGCTTCCTGTGTGACCTAGATATGTATTAGCCCCATCAAACTGACATGTGCTAGTATTTTTTGTTGCTGTTCTACTTGTTCCATCAGCCTGCTAATTTTGAGCAGTACAACCTCTCACTTTGTTGCTCTGGACATAAGAGATAGCATGCATATTTCATTTCATTTCGTTTTGTTTCTTTCCATCTCATTTCTTTTTCCCATGTCTTACACAAAGTAGTTGTCAGAACATATCTATATATCTTAAAAGTAATTCAGCTTTTCCAGTCTCTTTAATCTCAGCGCAGACCATCTCTTCCCTCAGTCAGCACCCTCCAGTCACACTGGCACATGACGGGCCTCCCAGGACGCAATTCCTGAACCTGCAGTTATGGCCGTCTAAGACCTGGGCAGCACTAATCATTTCTGACTAATTAACTCTATTCAGTGTCTTTGTCTGACTTCCCCAACTCAAATATTTCTCCATCTCTACTGTGTTTGATTGATGTCTGTATCATATTTTGCAAAACAAAATTATATTACATTTGTCTTTTACTCTTTATTATCATTACTTTTCAATTATTTTCACTGTTAGCATATGCAAGGATAAATACTACCTTTTAATCTACTACAAAATTCTCAGTGACTATCTCTACTTCTGGAATAGAGTAGAATTTTTAATGTGCAGGTATTGAATGAATAAATAAAAAATAATAAAAGTTCAATACATAAATCTGATTATTAAGTGATGTTTGGATTTTAGATGAAGGGATAATGAAACAGCTTTAATGTAACAATTTTAGAACTTTACAATTATTTATTTTAAAAACTTGTGCTATTTTATCAAAAAGTTTACTTGCCGATTTTTCCAAAAGAAAAGAAAAACCTGTAACATCTACAGACTATTTTTTGTGTTACCTCATTTTTTAAATTGCAAAACCCTGGCATTCTTCCTGAATTCTTGATCTTCATGTCGCCATTTTTCTACTTTACTGAGGCATAATTGAAAAATCAGAAATGTACATTTCAGAAGGTAACTTGCTCTGATATGGTCACAATGCCATAAAAACAAATTAAAACCCATTGCTCCACACCGCCACCTCTGGGTCCGCGTGATGAGCACGCTCAGGATCTGCTCTGGCACGCGGTGGAGAGAGCGTGGCGTCAGAGGTGCTGCGGGGCCATCCTCGTCACACAGGCTTAGTGCCTTAGCCGACGACGCTGATTCTTAGACCTGCTCCTTGAATCCCTCTATCGGAGGGATTTTGTTTCAAGAATCGTGATTGCTTGCCCACAAGTAAGTATGCATGCATCTAATTAGCCAGCGTAGAGGCAACGAGTACAGTGGCACCTTGTTGCTGTCATTATTATTTTTATTATGATTAGAGCCTGGTCTCACTATGTAGCGCACGCTGCCCTGGAGCTGCGGTAACCCAGGCTGGCCTCCAACATGGCGATCCTCCTGCTTCAGCCTCCAGAATGCGGGGATTGCAGGTGGGTGCCACCATACCGGCTAGAGTGTTGCCTGGTTTCAAGAAGACAATTTATTCCACAATTTTGAAGAAGATGGCTATGCATGGAGGGAATGAAAGCCACCATCCTGTTTATCACCCAGTGTAGTCTGCAAACAAAACAGAAATTTTGACAAACACTTCTGATTAAGAACGAAATTGTTTCTTAATAAAAGCATTCATGAAGTTAGACACCACTGTATAGTTCTTGAATTCATAGACCTGAAACATTCATTGAATCCTGTTAGATGCACCTTAACGAATGCTTAGTAATTTAAATGTTTGTTTTGCTTTTCCATTCCCAGAACAGTGTAGCCTTTCCCATGCCCTGATAAACTACTGGCAAAGTAAGTTACTCTTTTGTCATTCTTCTCCAACTCTCTTATTTTAAAGGCAGAGACCTGATTCTTCAAATAATCCTTCAGGGGCCATGGGGATAGCTCAGCGTACAAGCACCTCACCTAGACAAGCTCAAGGACCCAGGTTTGATCCCTGATACCACATGCCCTGCCTGGCCTGCCCTGGGTGTGTAAAACCTGCCACTTAGTCCAGGGATGGTGGAGCACGCCTGTAATCCCAGAGCTGGGGAGGCTGGGACAGTAGAATCACTATGAGTTTGAGCTGGGCAGTGAGACCCTGCACCAAATACATGAAATTAAAGAAAAATAAAATTGAATAATCAATGAGCTTTACCCAGCTACTCAAATGCTATTGTATAATCTTGTAGCTCAAATCGGACTCCAAAGGGGCTATGTTGTTTCTTACTTAAATCATAAATTAAAGAAAAAATCATTTTATTTTTCTGCCTCTACAGCTTAACTGATATTAGACTTACATCCCTGGGTAGTATTTAACAAAACAACACCTGTGGCTTCTTCTTTCCAGCTGCTTTTGTTTAGAAATAAATAAAAAGAAACCTGACATCTCCTTCATAGAACTCCTCTAATTTCTTACTTGTGTTTTGGCTATTTGCCCCATTTTAGTCATGATTTTTCTGGCCAAACTGCATTTTAACTGTAACATTTGTATGACTCAGACAGCTGCCTGCAACTGTGACATCCTACGATGCAGCCTCCTATGGAGAGAGAATGAATTACATTTATATCAGTAGAATTATTTGGGCAGTTTCCTCTGCAAAACCCAGGTCCCCGCCCTGCTGCTGTGCTTGGATCTTCACAGATATGGTACAAGGGAAAGCTGTGTTTCTCTCAAGTCAATTTTTAAAAAAGGAAACTGATCATAATCATTTACTATTTAAAGCTCGTCACATTTTATTCCTCAGAATTTGTATTGGGCACAAAACTGATAAAAGCGGTCCTCTGATACAGTTTCATCAGTATCCTTGTTTCCATTTTATTTGAAAGATTAACATATAAGTAAATTTATATTTAAATACAAGTAAAGGAAAAGTATTTTCCTTTTCATTTATTTCAAAACGGAGTACTCACTGATTCGTCTGCACACAGTCTGTTTGTGCAGGCTCGCACCCCTACACATGAAAGCAAACCTCTTGTTAGGAGGAGGGCTAGGCTGTGGCTCTCTAACTCCGAGCTAAGTGACTCCAGTGACCACTGAAATCGAGCACATAGTACATGCTTAACAAAAAGTCAGTCTTTTATTTTCGAAGCACATCACAGCTCCTACGATGTGTCTGAGGTCGCAGGGCCTCACGAGCTCTGACTGTGCGGAGGCCAGGGCTGTCGGGGAACAGCGCACGCAGGGCACGGCGCTTCTGTTTCCCCAGAGATGATATTATCTACTATGATGAAATAAATTAACTCCAAACTACAGAAAATCACTGTGTCCTTATGTAGATCAAGTGGTATTGAAGGTGACCAAGATCCCGCGTTTTCTGGCACTGATACCGTTTCAGTTGTCTCCAATGATTCACATGAAGCACTAACGAAGCACTAACGTGCCTCTCTCTTGCTCTGTGTCCATCTGTCAGTTTTCTGTTTCTTTCTGTCCCTTCCTCTGTCCTACCTTCACTCAAAGGAAGAGACTGAAGACATGTTACACACATAACAAATATTTCATTATCAAATGCTTCAACTGTTGTCTGTTTACCACATTCTTTTATCATACCACATCCTTTTTATTTACCCTGTCCTTTTACTTATATTTTAATCTTTCAACTTGAATCTCTAGTTGTGCATAATCATCAGTACATAGCACTTGGTATTACCCAGTACACAAGGACTGCGGCTCTCTCGGGGAGTCGGTACATGTTCAGAACATATTTTATTTTTTCCCCTTTATCCTTTGTTCCCCCTTCCCTCCCTCCGTCTCTTAAAGGTAATCTAATTTATGAACTGGAAGGATAAGGAAAGTGCTCTTCTATAAGCCTTCATTTAATGTCTGATTGTCCTTTAAAACGTACTTAAGGATTATGTTGTCTATATAACTGGAGGCATTATTTTTCATTCTAAATTTGCATACACTGTCTCCAGGAGCCGTGCCCACTCAATAAAATCAATAAAAACTAACTTTGGCACAATGTTATAAGAGCTTCGTTTGGGACTTTTCACCACAGAATTAATTTTATAATGTGACTTCCTAAAGGTAATCAACAGTTGTTAGAAAATTATCTGCAAGGTCATAGACCAAATACTACAGAATAATAATTACTGTTTCTCACTGCCTTATCAGGTTTGTAAAATGACATTTTTATTTTTAGAAATTGACCTCTTTTTCTGTTCCTTCATATTGTTTTATTTTGGAACAACTGAGAATGAAGAGTGACATAGTCTGGAACTGAGACAGTTTGAACCAGAACAAAGCATCCCTGACATGTATTTATTATTTATTCTGTAGCTATGAAGTCCCAGCATATATATAGCTAGATATAGATATAGATAACTAGATATATATAGTTATAAATGCTCATCTAAGATCATTTCATTCTTTATTTAATCTGAAAAGTCCAGAATACAATGTCATTTTCAGCATGTTAAAATAGCAAACCAGACAGTTCATTTTTCCTTTCAGTAAAGATATAAGACCTGTTTTTATTATAACCACTTGTAAGATTTCCATTACTAATAATTATAAATAGGAGTAGTCATCATTTTCTCTCAGTATAATCCTTTATCAGTGTGTCAATTCATAAGACGGTTTTACAATTAAAGTCATTTTAATTATTCCTCTGTTAGAAATATGAAAGCAAGAGGATTTTGAAAACTAAGATAAACTAAAGTTCCTGCACTTACGCACCGCTGCAGCTGCACTGCGGATGCTTAATTCCCACTGATTTTAAAAAGAGGCCAGTTTCCAGAAAGGCTCTGTAGGCATGCAGTGCCTGAATGAGTTCAAAATGCCTGTAAAATGCTCAATTTAGGAAAGCAGTGCTGGAGGAAGATAGCTAGGGTAACTATGGAAATGGAATATTTTTGAGCACTGGGTAAAAGCTAAAAAGTAAAACAAAAGCAAACAAACTGCCAAAAAGCCAAGTGAACAAAAAAAATCCAAAACTGTAATGATAAAAATAGCCATCTGAAGATTTTAGCATGAGAAATTTTTCTGCAAATGCCCATTTCTGGGCACAGTGCAATCGTCCTGAGTCTTTCCTGCCTGAGTCAATTCTGCTCAAAAGAATGTTTTGTGTTCTTTGCATGGATGTTTTGATAGAAATCATATTTGTCACATGGCTGAATTAATTCTCATAATCACATTTTGAGAGACGGTATTTTCTTATAATTCCTCTGTTTTAAGACTCCATCTTGTGACCTGGTTGGAGGAGTGACTCCGGCCAGCCAGAGCAGCACTGTTTCCCTCAACTTCACCTCAAGGCCTGTTCCCACACCTGGCTTTCATGCCCGTTTCTCCTTCTAGGTAGCTGTATTCCTAGCCCCACTTGCATCGCCTGCATATTCTTTGTCTTCTGTGTCTGCGTAGAGCATCAGGCCAGCTTCCTTCACAACACTGCCCTGCATGTGCAAACTCATGTCATGACGTCCACCTCAGGGAAACCCGGCAAGCTACAGTTTGGAGCTGGGACAAGACTATCTCCCTGATTTCTTTGAAAGGAAGAATGAGTGGTTTTGGCTTTTGATGTTTAGGAGGGAGTGAACCTCCTTATGGCACCACACGGAACAGCCACATGAATTTTCTCTTTTCCTGCATGCACAAGTGTGACCTGTGTAGGTTAGGTGCCAGTGGGGGGGGGGGTGAGGCCTAAACGATTTAGACGACATCAGCACCCCAGAGAGCTGGCAAGCTACTGAGTAATTGTTCCTTCAGTGCATTTTTCTCTGTAATAAGCACCTGTTATTGTCGGTGAGCGTCTTGCAGTTATGAAAGCATTTGGAAGGGATGATTGCTTTAAGTGGAGTTAGGTAATGAGTAATTAGCTATATAATTCTTGACTATAAAACAGCAATGGAAGAGATATAGGAAAGAATTGGAATACTCTGTTACAGTTAGAATCTAAGAGAAAGGGCTAGCTATCTGGTAATTCTGAAAACCCTAGCAGCAAACTTATGAGTTCTTCAGCTGGCTATTAACATTGAAAGGTCTAAAAGCTTGGCAAAAATAAAAGTTTGTCGGGCACTACTTTAAACTGTCCACTACACTGGTTTCCATCCGTGCATCTGGTCTTGTGTATCTATGGCTTCTGCATCTGAAGACTCAACCAACTTCAGATGGGAAATGTCTGAGTGAAATAATATCTTTGTACTCCACACAGGCAGACATTTTTCTTGTCATTATTTCTTCAACAGTACAGTATAATAGCTGCGTATATGGTATATGTATTATAAATCTTCTAGAAAAGGCTTGAAGTACTTTCTGTGGCAAAGTACGATGTATAGGTACTGTGTAAACACTCGTTTTCAGCAGACATGGGTCTTTGTGGATACTGATTTCCCCGAAGAGTTGAGCTACCTTCTTGTGAAGTATGGCTACGCCTGCCTACTAGTCCTTTGTGGTTGGCCATGGTTTCTTTCATTCTTTTAGGGTTTCTGATACAACCCTGAAATTCATGCGATAGTTAACTGTGTCAATTTTAGTAAGAAAAGCCAAGTTCAACTGGATCATCATAGCTCTGGGTGTGGCTGAAGGGACTCACTGAAGACAGAAGCCCTTCTGGGTGGGATAGCCTAGTTGCCTGAGTCGGACGGAGGGACACGAAGAAGGGAATTGTGCTTGTTCCTTCGGAGGTTCTCCAGGCTTCCCCTCTGCCCTGGATGCTGTCTCCTGGCTTCCAGCAAGAGCTCTTCACCCTCCTGTCATAGAGCCTGTGGCTGGCCAATGCAGACCCTGTAGCCTGCTGATACATACCTACCCAGGACATTATAGTGAGCTATAGGCCTTCCACTGCACCTTGGGGTCTCAGCATGAAGACAGCCCTTCTGCTGTCTTCCACACCTGACTCTGCCAGCCATTGTGAGCCGATCTAGGAAATCCTTGCATTAAAGGATATATCTTGCATGAAATCTGTTACCCTAGTAAACAATGACTGATATAATTCAGATATTTCCAGGCTTGGTTACTTGATTTAATACATTATTTATATTTGTCTTTAACTATGCACCTTTGAAAATTAACATGACTTAATTCTTCATGTGTTTCTCATATTTCTGAAACTCTTACTAAGGACAAATTGATTGCCCTTTTAAAAAATTTATTTGGTACAGGGTCTCACTATCCATCTCAGACTCACAGTAATCCTCCTGTTTTCAGCCTCCCTAGCCCTGGGATTACAGATGTGCACCACCACATCCAGACTCAGGGGCAGGTTCTGCCCACCCAGGGCTGGGGCCAGCATGGCATGTGGTGCCAGGGATTGAACCCTGGTCCCTGTGTTTGCCCGAGCAGGCACTTAGTCCACTGAGCTGTCTTACTGACCTGATTGTCTTTTGTTGTTGGATACTTTTTCAAAGATGTTAGTATAACAAAAGACCTGAGAAGAAAGCCCCAAGAACAGAGTGAATACATGATAGTACATCCTACTAGAAATTCTCCCATGAGAGTAAGAAAGAGATGCGTCCCATGCTTACCACAAACGACTGAGACTGCGAAGCTCACCCGTTCACGCTGTACACCATTCATTTCTTGTGGACCAGTCACTTTGCCCTCTTTGCATTGTCTTTTGGGAAGTAGAGCTTGGAGAACTGGTGCAAGCACTGATCTCTAACTACTGGCAAAACAATTGTACATGAGCGGGTGCGCAATTATGTGTTTGTACTTGTGTACAATCGTGTTATATGCTATTTGTTTTCAAAATCTTTAAAGAAAGATCACTTTCAAAATTTGTACCACTCTAATAGTATGTGTTTTCTACTAACATTCTTTTTTTTTTTAATGTTTTTACAGTTTAATAGTTCTCTTGATGAGTGTAGTCATGAGAGTTGTTCAGCAGTATCCAAGTTATGGTTTTCCTGATGATCTGCAGTCTTCAATAAGTGTAAGAAGGTGCTGTATGAACGCCTGTCAAGCTAGTAGGCCTGCACTG
>NW_004524588.1:25051038-25060967 GCF_000260255.1 Octodon degus | reverse complement strand
TCTCTGCTTTAATGTTTAGATCTTTAATCCATTTTGACTTTAGTTTAGTGCATGGTGATAGACCTGGGTCAAGTTTGAAAAACTCAATTTCTTAGTCACAATTTGCCTATCTTATCTCATCCCCTTCACGACTGGACACAAAGCTAAGAATAACTAAAATAAGCAACTTTAGGCGCTGCAAAGACACAGAGCTGCCAACTTCTACAAAGTTTGGTTTCTGTCATCTCCCAGAGCTGAACTTGCAGGCTTCCAGCAGCTGTCCCAAGCCTCGGGTCGTCTTGGATTCCAGAAGAGCACTAAGGAGGGTGACCACAGCCCAGCCCACTGTACCACGTTGTAAATCTGGTCCCCAAGCAGACACCAAATGCCTGCTTTGCAGTGTGAGAACTCCACTTACTTTCATTAGAGTTTTTCCTTATTAACCTCGCCTCCTAACACTGACCAATAATCCTGTCTAAGCTTCTCACCTACCCATGCCAAAATTCTTTTTCTGGGGTAAGTCAAGAACCTGCCAAGTTAGGGTTCCTCTCCCCTCTTTGGGGAAACTCCTTTTACTCCTCTTGGTAGCAAGAGGAAATATACAAAGTGCAATCGACGTGTCTAAGATGATCTTAGTGATAAAACAATGTTTGAACTAAGATAGACAATTAGCTTATTTTATAAGGCAGACTTTTAGTTGATTATAATTCTAGCCAGACTGAACATATGGGAACTATATCTTCTTCTGAATGGAAAACAGCTGTACTGGCTAGGCATTGAAGCAAGACCACAGCCAAGTACTGTTGAATTTTAAAATTCAGTATAGTACTTATTTCAATATTGTACTTTATTATTTATCAGAAAGTGACCCCACAGCTGGGCACACTGAGCTGGCAATGGAGTCCCTGCATGGAGGCGCACCCCTGCAATCCCAGTGCTGGAGGCTGAAAACAGGAGGATCATTACGATTCTGGGCTGCATAGTGAGATTCTGCACAAAATACTTAAGTGAAAAAGAATGGACAAACGAACACAGGAAGGAAGGAAAGAAAGAGAGAGGTGGAAGGGGGAGAGAGAGAGAGAGGGAGAGAGAGAGAGACAGACAGACAGACAGACAGACAGACAGAAAGAAAGAAAACATGCCTTTATCAATAGAGAATGCATGGATATGAAGATGAAATCGGTAGCCAAATGAGCATATTAACATTGTGGACTTGTTACATGAGTGTAGAAAATGCTAACTTTAATAGCAAATAATTGTGAGCTATGAAAACGACTAGACTCAGTGAACGGGGGCGCTGCTGGGTGAGCAGCAGCGAGCTTTCCGGAGGGTGTCTGCGGCGCTGCCAGCCTCTGCCCGCACGTTGGCCACCGACGGCTGCGGCAGTGCCCTGTTCTCTCATCAGTGGGCACAGCAGGCCCTGCTTTGTCTGTGGAGACTGATTACAGTTTCCTGCTTGCTGAGAAAGTCAAGGCCTTCCCGGCTGCTCCCTCTGCTTGTGGCTGCTGCCGCTGCACTGCTGTGGCCAGTGCACTCCTGTTGCTGCAGGCGCCCAGGCCGAGGCGGGAACCATGGAAGAGCCAGAGGAGTCGGATGAGGACTTGGGATCGGTCTTGTCCATCGCCAACAGCAAACCCCTCAGCCTTCCTGATTGGCAAAGCAAGGAATAAAGGCCTTGCTCTCTTCAAAAGAGAAGACAATAAAAATAATTAATTAAATTAATGATAAGGGCAAATTTTGTATTCCTCAAAATATGAGAGAAAGAAAATTTATGTACTTTTAGGATAAAAATACTATTTATAACAATATCTGGGTTAGCACACGTCGTTCAAGCCTAAACCGTAAGACTATAATCATGACATGAGTTACCAGTGACGAAACTTCTGACTTCCCTGCAGCTGTGGAACACTGAGAAACCCATCACTTCGATGCTAACGAAAGTAGAAAGCCTGATAACCTAGAAAATTAACTATGTGTCTGAACACATGAGAAAGCGCAAGTCGTAAGAGAAGCTTGTGGGTTCAGTTTGAGGGAAGTTAGGTTCTCCAGGAGGGTCGAGGCTTTTACAGGCACACAGATGCAACTAGAGGCCTTACTCATAGGTAAAGTAAATCAAACCTGTATGTGGAAACATTTTATTGTCTCTCTAGCATAAGAATCTGATAGAATACATGAAGTCTGAAAGATACAGCAGATACTGTGAAAGGGAAAAAAGACTGCTCAAGGGGAAGGAACAACTAGGATGTGGGAAAGGAGAAAAGGTGAAGGGAAAAGGCAGTATCTATGTGCATACACAGGACAGCTTTGATAATTACATTGCTAATTTCTGCTGGACAATTGAAAGGAGCAGTTAATGTTTAACTTTTTTTATTTTTAATATCTTAGAGCTTTTTTGACCAATTTTTCATGCTTATATCGGTAATCTAAACAACTAATTTGAAGACAACATTGTGTGTTGTTATGGTTTATGTGTATTTGTCCACCCAAAGTCTCATGTATGTCATGGGGCAGAGAGTTTGTGATTAACTCATGTTCCATTGGATTACGGGTCTCTGTACCACTGGGATTATGGCTCTGAGTACTGTTGGGATTATGGGTGTGAACACTACATCCAGCCTGGGGCAGATAGTCTAAATGTAACAAGGGAGACAGACTTGTTCTCTGGTGCCATTTGTTGTTGCTCCTCCTCCCTTTTGGTCTTCTTCCTTGCTGCCTTCCATCAACATGAACTGCTGCCCTCTTCCATGTGCCACTCTGCCTTGCGGCCAGCTAAGTATGGGCTGAAACCTCTAGCAACTATGAGCTAAATAACCCTTCCCTTCCTTCACTTTGGGTGTCGTGTATTTGTCCCAGCAATTAAAGAAGAATAACTGAGACTTGCATTATAACAATTCATATTATTTTGTTCAGTGATATTCTGCAATGTTTCTCATGCCTTTTATTATATTTTATTCTCTTTAAAAAATAAAAAAATAATGTATGAAAAAAAAGAGGTCCAAAATCTGTGTACTGGCTTATGTACAGCTGAAGTTTTTAATTAATTGCCAAAGGCTGAGTGTGGACTGCGTGGAGAGAATTTAATGTCAGGGAGCCCTTCACTGGGGTAGGCTTCAAGGCCGTCTCCTTGTGCTTCCCATCCTCTCTGCCACTACTGTGGCCATAAGAAAAACTGAGGGCAGATGGGGGGAGGAGAACAGCACAGTGAGAAGTTTGGGCTCAGAGAGGAGGGCTGCTACCATCCCAGCAAAAGCATGAAATCCTACCTTCATCCTTCTAACCAAAGGGATAAAAGGCTAAAATAAACATGAGGCAAAAGAAAAAGGATTTATAAAGGAACTAATATATACCAGTACATAATCCATCCCTTATTTTCATGTGGTTTGTACAATTTTACTTGGTTCTTAACTATCAAAATGCGCTAGGAAAATTAAAATATTTAAAAATTTCTTATCTAAACATGGCCTATTACAACACATAGATTAAGTGTTCTTTTGAAAACTACAAAAAGTGTGTTACACTTTTGAAGGAACCATTGATTAGCTCCAAGAAAAGGACATTTCCTAACCACCCTTCTAATCAAGTCTACAGAGACTGCTGCCATCCTCATTTCTAAATGCCACGTTCTCTGTCACTTGCTTTAGATCACATCCCCTTGCTAACTCCTTATCCTACTTGTCACATACAACTTGTGAATTGTTACCATTACAGCCTACTCATGACCTCATCCCAGGGCTTTCTTAATGAAAACTATTTAAAAACTATTGGCATTAGGACACACCCAGTTTCATACTCTCCCACTATTAAGCTCAAGAATGATATGAGAATTCCATCAGTGCACTGCCAACAAGTCTTCTTTTGCCTGTTCAACAGTCGTAGGGTATCAGTGTCAGGCTTACAGTCCAAGGTTGCCCCCATGGTGGGCTATACTTCACTCAGCATGGAGGGTAAAGGGGATGAAAGGCAGGACTTCCAAGACACAAAAGTCAACTCTAGAATCTCCTTGACAATTTTTATTTTTCTTTGATCAGCCACATTAAGCTCTGAAAAAGGCTGAGAAGCAATGTGACAAACTAAAATCTAGTGACTCAATATCTCATGAGAAAAGGGTATTTGAAAAATCCTGACTTAACTGAAAGTCATGTCAGATGTAACTTTCACCACTGTTGAATTTTCTCTTCTTGAATATGTGAAAGTTGGTAGAAGGGCCTAAAGGAATTTTCCTGGATGTGATTTATAAATTGCTAACAAAGAAAATCATGACAAATATATGGAATGGAAAGGTTGCATATTTTAAAATTATCTTACTAAGAAAAATGATGTGTAAATTTGTTTATTTGACTTTTTTGGCTTCTCTGAAAATGCACTTATAGGTATATTTCTTGTACAAAAAACAAGAAAAGGAAAAAAGAAAGAGGAAAGGAGGATTTCAAGGGATGAGTGGAAGGAGATGTAGAGAAATGAAAGGGGATGCAGAGTGGAAGGCAGATGAGTTCTGTGCACGTACCAACTCCACACAAGGGGCCTAAACTGTATTCGGCACACACGTGTACTAACAAAATAAGATGAAAGACAACAAAAACTAAAAACGGAAGTCTTTTACAATTAAAGTAAAACTGGAATGGTGAGCTGCAGTTTGTTCAGAACAGTATTATGCTAAGACTTTTGAAACTGTCTCATTGCTACTTGTTTCTCAATAAAATTATTTAAAAAATTTATTGAAGATCTCCTTATTCCAATTCTTTGTTGTGAAAGACAATTTAATTATGGATTTGAATGCATTCTCCAGTCTAAAATGCCAACTACCAAGAAGAGGGAGTAGATAGAAGTCTCCTTTTCACCCACGCTTTTTATTTTATTCCACATGTCAGGTTAGATTTCTAATGAGAGTACCATTTAAATAAGAGTCTCTGCTTACTGTCTGTCTTTATTCCCATTGTTCCGTAAATGTAGACAGAAAGCTATTATTGATTTACTTCCGTTCCTTGGCCGGACTCCATTATCAAAAGTGGTGGCTGAAGTTTATGTGTCTTTGGAGAAGTGACATGCACATGGTAGTGGAGGGTAGAGAAACAGTTTCCCTTTAGGGATTTAGCATCTGTGTTCTCCGTGTCCCATCAGCTGATTCATTCACGACTCCATGACCTGGATTGCCCCAAACTGATCACTGGAATAGCTGACACTGTCCTGAGTTCTTAGGAAGAGACTGGCTCCAGGGTCCTTGCCACCAAGAGATAAGCCAAATACAGTTAAGAACCTTAAAATGGAACCGAACGGAAGTTGGATTCTAGATAGGAAAGGCTGTGTGTGGATCTCAGAGAACTTAGCTACTTAACTATAGAGGCACACTCAAAAACTTTCATTAGTTTTACAACGATGTGATAATAAAATGTGCCATATTCAAGTTTTGAACTCTGGATGCAGTGTTTTCCTCACTTACTTCCGCAGGTCGTGGTTCACTGTTAGAAACACTTGCTGCTTAGCCCCGTACAGGGACTAGCACAGATATGCAAGTTCTTCCAATAGTGAAGTCTGTTTTCATCAGATGGAATCCACTGGCCTGGTCACCGTTCTTTCTCTTTGATTAAACTTGAGTCAGCTGGGCACAATGGTGCTGTCTGGAATCTCAACATTTGGGGGGCTGAAGCAGGGGGATTTCCACAGATTAGAGACCATTGTGGGCTACATAGTGAGTTCACGGACAGCCTGAACTACACAGCAAAACCCTGTTGCAAAACAAACAAACAAACATCAAACAACAAAACCAAAAAACAAAATAATTTGAGTCAAACTTGCATATGTTCATATCTATGGGTTAAAATCGTAATTTCTGACACATGGTACCTCACCAGGAAACTGCTTTAGGGCATTAGACATTCTCTATTCTAATTGGGTTGTTCTGTTTTTTCCCCAAGTATGCCATATTTTGAAAATCACTTCTAATTCTATTTGATACAAATTAAATTTTGTAAATTTTATTTTTGTTTACTAATCTTAATTGTGTTCTTCATTTATTTTGAAGCAATTCCCATTGCCTATTTTATAATCTGCATTTCCCTTGGCATCTTTACAGTCATTATGAATTCATGTATTTATTTTTCTTGAAATTAAAAAGTTGAATCTGGTATATAGGTAGATGTGTTTAGGAAAGATTATAAATATGTTTTCTTTATAAAGTTATTGAGATCTATATTTAATTAAAAGCATCTCATTTAAAAGTATGTAGCCCCGCCTTTGGGGTGCACTGAGACTGTGACGGAGACTGGGCGTGGTGGTGTGCACCTGTAATCCCAGCGCAAGGGAGGCTGAAAACAGGAGGATCACCATGAGACCAAGCAGTGTAGTGAGACCCTGTATCAGATACATAAATGAAAAACCAATGCTATTAATTGGGTTCCAGTCCTGATGTTATCACGGGCAGCCCTGAATGACCTACTGGCTTCACTTGCTTTCAGTGAGTTGTGAAATCACATAGTTATGTCATGATCCGTTAGTCTGCCACAGGCTCTATGCAGAACACATCTACGATGGTAGGTCCTGACGGCCGCTCTCTTCACTTGAGCACTCGATGGCTGCGTGGCCTCAGAGATCTGAAAACTCCAGCCCAAGGCCGAGATGCCGTCGTCACTGTCGGTGCTCAGCCCCGAGGAGTGATTCGAAGGCCAGGAATCACCTCTCTGTGAGCACCTCTGCCCAGGGCTTAACCCACGTCACTTCCCTATCCACCCTAATCTCAGATCTCAGACTGGATTTCATATTTCCTCGCTTCCAACTTCGATGAATCATTCTCTTTTGCAAACTCATTGTTTAGCGATCGGAGTCATGAGTAGGCGCAAATGCATCCGGTTGGTAGCATCTCTATAACGAATCGGAATCTCTGAAGTGAGGCCGAGCGCTCTGCGCTGCGCTTCTTCACTGTCTGTCTCCTAATTACCTACTTTCTATTCATTCCTACTCCAGTAAATTTCAGATCTATCTATCTATCTATCTATCTATCTATCTATCTATCTATCTATCTATTTAAAGATGCATACTCCAATTTTACACATATGATTTTAATGTAAATTAAGTGGTAATGATGACGTTAAATTCTTATGCTCATTTACCACGAGCTTGGGAGTTCGCCATGGGGGCCTAGTACGTGAAATCCACTGACCTGGGGCTCGACAGAATGCTGCACCAACGACCATGAACACATGGTGCTTGAAGCAGACGTCAAAAGCACTTTGAGCGGTGCGTGAATGCAGACAGAGCTGTGATAGTAACGCAGTGTGCGCACGTGTGTGTATAAGCATGTGAGACTGTCTAACGACTATGTGATCATTTGATAAAATAGACATCATGAGGGTGGCAAATGCTTTCCGCCTTCCTTCCTGAACGCTTGCACGTGTGTGCGTACTGTGAGCGCTCCTCCTGACCTCCTGCATCTTCCTTGTCAAAGCACAGCACACAAAATTAGTACATCAAGAGAATCATAAGATAGTGTGAATTTTTAACCTAATTTCAGAACAAATGCAGAAGAGCCTAAGAGGGTATTCATGGAAGGTTAATACAATTCTTTGATTAGTAATAGAGACCATGACTTATGAAAGAAATGAATAGATAAAATGTGTTTTTCTTTATTTCATCAGGAGGGCTTGCTGAAACCCACCCAGCTGAGCCGCGCAGAAGGCTTCGCGAGGAAGCTCAGTGCTGGCTGTGCCCTGGAGATCTCGCTCCTTGGAGAGACGGACCGTCTGTGCAGGCATGGGCTTACTTCTATCCACACCAATTCAGTAAATCTTTACACAAGGGAAAACGGGTTAAATAGGGTCAATAACATGTCATCTGTGTCAAAGGAGAAAAGAAATGAAGCATTTTTACTTGAGCAGTGTATACCTGAGCATTTCATTTTTATTGTTCAAGCTTGTCTAACCATAAATCCACTGTTAGAGTGTGGATGGCCCTGTTAGAAAGATGAGCCATCTACCACGCCCTTTCCTTTTGCATTTGAGCAAATGCTTGCTTAACTTTAATCAAGGTTTCTTTCAGTATTCTCCAGCGATCGAAAACAATACCATGAAGTTGAGACCAAAACAATCTTTCAAATGGACCGAATTAATATATTACATGGATGAATGCCAAGAGAAATCTGTATCCAGGGCTGAAAATTAATTAATTAATTCCTCATTTCCGTTTTTCACCCAGCCGTGTTTTACTCAATGCAGTAAGTGACTCCAATGGTTAATGCTTAAACATCCAAGCCAGTAAGTCATAGAACTCTGAAACCTTGAATGCAAGTTCAGTGATACTATCAAATTCTCAGGAAAAATGTAAGGCACAAAGGTTGAATGTTTTGTATGTAAAAGTCCAATGAAATTGAAGCACAACATTTGTAGGTAAAAGAGGCATTTTGCCCTCGTGGGTTCAAAGCTTTTAATTAAATTAATTTAGATTTACTGCTTTCCCCCACATAATTTGTTAATCTCGGGGAGAAACTTATTTTGTGTATTAGGCAGATTAGGTAATTTTTCCTGAGTTGCTTATTGGAAGTAATGCATTTTCCTCAAGCTCTTCAGCATTGTATCAACCCACTACTAAAGTACCCAAACAGAGGTTTTAAAGAGTTTTACTGAGTTAAAGGCTGACCTCTTGATTCCTATTTATTTTACACCGGGACCATAAAGTACTCATACCAGGCAACTGAGTTTTCAAAGCTGCTTTGAATTTCCTAAATATACTAGCATCCAAGGTCTGAAAGGTGGGCAGGGGAAGTCTTGCCAACTGTCTAGCAATGTCAATTATATAAAACTAAGCAGAATCTATAATCTGAAAATTCAAATTCAATAGAAGACCCCCTAAGAAAGCAATTAGTTGGGCATTGAACACTGTCCCTAGGTCCAGTAATGAATGTATAGATTTCTTATTCTTGCTGTAAACCACAGAACAACTAAAAATAAAAGCCACAGGTTTGATGACTTAAAACACAAATTCACCATTTTTGTAATCCTGGCACCTGTAAACCCAATATGTATTTTCAGGCCCATTTGCTTGTGCTCAGTGTAGGTCCTTCTGTTTTCACAGCTTTTCTTGCCCAGAGGCTCCCTGCACAGTGTGGCTGGTCTCTAACTTCTATCCCAATTTTTCACTTCCTCTTTTCACTACGACCAGCCTGACATATTGATATCAGGAGTCTCACAGTCACACTGAGTCCACCCAGCATGCTCAGAAAGATCAATCAGTCCCCAGCACCCCAGTGGCATCTGTGAAGGCCCTTTTGCTACGTAAGGAAAGATTTCCACAGGTTCTGGGGAATAAGATATGAATACGTCCTGGGGGTCATAATCTGGTCTATCACAAGGTGTCTGGAAATTTAGTGTATGCATTTTCTTCTCACTTCCAGCAATTCTCATCCAGTCTGTTAAAAACTTTATTTTATTTTTATTTTTTATGTATTTAGTACAACATCTACAGGATCTTACTACACAGATTGGACTCATAGTGATCCTCCTGTTTTCAGCCTCCCAAGCACTGGGATTATAGGAGCACACCACCATGCCCAGTCTTAATCCCTGTCTCAGTGTACCCCAGGGGCGGGGCTGGCATAGCATACTGGGATCGAACCCCTAGACCCTGCATCTGCCTGAGAGGGTGTTTCAATCGGCTGAGCTATCTGACTGGCCCTAAAAAAATCATTTTAGACTAGGACATTCATTGCTGGGAATTTTAGTACTATTTGTTTTATTTTCATAGATAATATCAAATATATGTGTTTCATTGAAAATCTAAATATTTGAAACTGTGAAGATGTAATGCATAACTTGAAAGTTTATATATTTGTTTCCTTATTGTTGTAATAAATTACCACAGTGCTATAAAATAAGACCAATTCATTAGCTTTCTATTCTGGAAGTGACAAGTCAGAAATCAGAAATAAGTCTTACTGAGCAGAAAACAGAGCTCAATAGGCTGCA
>NW_004524588.1:25049096-25050563 GCF_000260255.1 Octodon degus | reverse complement strand
AATATACTTTTTTACAAAGCACTTTACAAAAAACAAGCCCTATCATTTTCATATAACTATCATACTAAAGATAAATTAAAGCCAACCCTTAGAACATTTTTAAACAACAGGGTACCAGTACTTTAATACAAATGTTAAAAAATGCAAGAATATTGTACTGCCAAGAGGTTTAACCAAATGTCTTTTGAAGATTTCTGCAGATCTGTTAGGGAAGCATGTGTGAATTCGCCCACCCCACCCCATCTCCCAGTGAACGCCTGCAGGACCCATTTCCCGAAGGCGGCCTCTGCAGCGCAGTCCCAGCAGCAGTAGAGTATCAGAGGACCACCGAGTGGATTACAGCGGACATCACGAGGCATTCTACACAGGAGACTCACAGACTGGGGGGTCCACTAAGTCGTTTAGAATGTGAACAACCACAACTGGCAAAAAGCCAGTTTACATAAAACTGGAGCATATGAAAGAAGTAAAGGCTATTCAGATTTTTTAAATATTACAAATTTTTTTGGCCTTTTTTTAGGCATGTACTGGTTTTGTTTTTATTTGTCTTCAATTATAAGCCTACTTTTAAAAAAGGTATACAGAAATAAATCTTATAAGGAGGTAACAGGGAGATAGATGCACATTTTTAAAAGAAGTACAGTTAAAATATAATTTTCACAGTGAAAACTAATCACAGAAAATGATTAATGCAAGAAATGAAAAAAAAGCAGGGACTGATTTCTGATAGATTATGCCTTGATTCTGTCTGCTCTCCTAGAGAAGGGGACAGCAGAGCCACCCACCTTAACGTGGAAGGCAGGGAGGGCCTCCAAGCAGTGCCATCTCATGGAGTCTGATCCCACCCGGGCCGCCCGGGCGGGAGCAGGAACACCGCTTGCAGCACTGAAGTGACCTACTGTGGCGCACGAGTGGCTCAGTGCAGATTCACAGAGTACAAGTTTACCTCTTAAGGACATTTTCAAGTCAGAGCTGCCAAAGCACTCAGTAGGCAGTGCCTTAGCCATGCCCGAGTCGTGCCACCAGCCTTCTCGCTCCTGTCTTGTCGTCGGCTCACAACTTGGCCCAAGCTTTGAAATAGAACCAAAAAAAACCCCAAAAACCTTGTTTCCTTATTTTGTTCCTTAAGCCCATTTTGCTCTGGCTCTATTGGTGACTGACAACTTGGTCTAAAATCTGAAACTGAACTCAAGTCACTTCCTCCACTACATTGACCAACATCTGTACCAAAACAAAAGGTTGCGACTCTGTAGTTTACTAAGAAAAGTAAGTTGTACTTTTATTGTTGCCTTTTCAATTCATGACCAAATACTTAGCTATTTGTGAATCTTCTGCACTAAGGCAGAATTTCTTCTTTTGACTTTTCTAACTTCCTTTCCCTACTTCAGTATTTCCTTCTGTAACATCTAATTTACGATTAATCACAGAAGGTCTCTCTATATACTGCATGCTCAGCTCTGGGCTTTT
>NW_004524588.1:25040378-25041791 GCF_000260255.1 Octodon degus | reverse complement strand
GCCTCTGCTCCATCTATCTGCTCCATGAATTCCAGCTGTCACAGCCTCCTTGAATCGAGTTTGTGTTTCTTCAGTAGGTACGATGTTCATGTTTTACTGAGTTGTAATTGGGCATTATATGTGAATATTGGATGAAATGTGTAAAGTTCAATTCCAAGGAACATAGCTGCAAATGAAATAACTACTAGCAGAAACAAAATTATGATAATAGACTTTACACTGCACATTGGTCAGTTATGTTATTTCTACTCACAGATTAAGTCACTTTTAGGGTTTGCATACTTAATATTGAACTTTTCAACATAAATACATAAAATAAAGGATATATTTTAAAGTCAATAATTAAACTCAAACCAAAAAAACTTCTTTTGGTTAGATATATGACTTGAACATTATTTTTTTATAAGTTAATCTAAGTAATGAATATAAACCATGCTTTAGACTCATTAGTAAAACATAAATATTAGATTCAAATAAAAATGATACCTGTAGCCTTCCATTATTATGAATATTATAATGATATTTATTGATTATTCTACTACTTAAGGCTTACAAGGTATTTCATCTTCTAAACCTCATTAAACAGGATAAAAAATTAAAACAGACAGTATTAATTTTTTATAATCTATTACTTCATGCCAATTACAATTGTAGACCAAAGGCTAAAAGCTGACCCGTGTCAGCGTAACACGAAGCGCAGGGCTATCTGGTCGAATTTAATGAAATAACTGTGCAGTGCTTTAGGATCAGAAGTCAGCTCGCCTGACTTTGTTAGTCACTATCAGTGCAACAAAACGAGGCATGGAACGCTCTACTGATATGCTGTCTTTATTTCCAATGAGAATGACAGTTACACCTATTACTAAGTATTTCTGCGAAGAGAAAATGAAATCGTATATGTAAAGGTTTTGGTATGCACCTATCAAACAGCAGTGCTTATGCTCTGGAAAAAAGTGAGCATGGTTGAAGGTTTTTGCAAATCTTTTTAGCAATAAAAACAAATGACTGCAAGCACCAATTTCTGTGGCCAAAAATACTTGGCCTATTCAAATAGTCAGTATGTTTGATCCAGGAATGAGCAAAATTTCGGGTGTGCATGAGATCACTTGACTTTTGTTCTAGTCTCTTAGTTGTAGAATAAATTTTTGATAGAATCTTACATGTACAAAAATGATTCTGAGGTTGTTTTGTTCACTACGATTTTGCCTTAATCTCTTGGGGAGCTATGACTGAATGTCATAGACATGCAGTCTTATACGCAATGGCAGTGTATTTCCTACTAGGAGCTAGAAATCACAGATTGATGTCCCAAAGTGTCCTGGTCTTGTGAGGGCCCATTTTGTATATTGGTGACAACTTCTCACTGGCATGCATGATTCAAGAAAGACAGATCTTAGCAAACATCCACCTCGG
>NW_004524588.1:25033103-25039793 GCF_000260255.1 Octodon degus | reverse complement strand
ACAAAAGAAATGTTACAAAAATAGAGAAAGGGGAAAAAAAGAAAAAGGCAGCTTTAATGATAGAGGCCTATAAAAGCCTCAAAGCAGGAGGCTTATGGGCACTTGCAAATTGTGACCTTTAACATTCTAAATTATACAAGGAAGCTTGTTTATTATTTCTGGAGTTAATGAGATTTTAAGTTCACTCAAATTGTCACGTTTGCATCCCCTGCAAGTTTCCATAATCACATGCACCTGCCCGAGCACATGGCGACAGTAGCCAATGTCACAACATGCTAGGAAAATCAGGGCTTCCAGGGAAGGTAGGATAAGGTACGAGCTGTGGTGCGTCACACACCACTTAGAGTTAGCTTGCTGAAACAGAAATGCGGGCAGAAGAAAAGCACGCCAAGACACGCCTTGTATGAGTAGCCCATTCTAATCCAACCATGCTTTCTGTAAAATCAGTTGTTCGGCTTCTGGAGAGTGACTCCGCTGACCACGTAGTTTAGGAAAAGCACTGGGCTTAGCGTGAAACGCTCACGCTGGAGTAAAATACTTTGCAATTGCTACTGTCACCTTGGGCGCATCCATTTTCAGGCTTATTATACATATTTCATAGATTCTTTTGTTTGTACATTTAGTACAGGGTCTCACTACCCAGGTCGGACTCATAGTGGCCATCTTAGCACACTAGCACAGCCTGCCAGGAATTGAACCCTGGCCCCTTCATCTACTTAAGCAGGAGCTTCAATTTGCTTGGCTATCTGGCCCGTCTTTATTCCCTCCAACCCCCCCTCCCCTTTTTTTGGTAGCAGGAGTTGAACTCAGGACCTGTGCTTGCCAGGCAGGCACTTATTCTACTGAGCTATCTCCATTACCCCTCACAGACTCTTAAAAAGCTTAAAGCTTCTAATTAAAACAAATGTCTATAGGGTTGGTGAGATAGCTCAGAGAAATAAGCACCTGCTTAGGCAAGCAAAAGGACTGGGGTTCGATCCCTGACACCATATGACATACTGGCCCTGCCCTCAGGTGCTTTGAGCTGGTGACCGAGTACAAGCAAGGTGGTGCACTAGGGAGGCTGAAAACAGGGTGATCACCCTGAGTCTGAGCTGCATAGTGAGACCTTGGATCAAATACATTAAAATCAATCAACCAATCAGTCAATTGGTCAATCAAAAATATTAACAGATGTGAATATTCAAAGTAGTGTATTTGGATTGATTTGCAGTAGATTATTGCCTTCATTTCAAATCATTTGAAGTTACACCAGCATAATGTGTACATTTTGCCACTTACAGTATGTGTACATGTAGATTTTTATTTAATTTTTCAGGATACATTGTTCTTATTCCATATTAGATCTAGTAAGGCTTCTTAATTCGTTTCCTCTGTGAAGGATGAGCAAAATCAGGGATAAATCCTGGCTTTGCAACTTGTTAGTGATATATAAAATATGACTAAACTAAGTTTGAGCGTCTTTAATGACAGAGGGGAAATATGAAAACTTAATAGATTTTTTGTGATTCATATGGATTAGGTACATTCCAAGTATATAAAACGTATTTTCTAATTTAATTCCCATACACCTTGTAAATCATGGTCCTTCTTTTCTCCCTTTGATACAAGCACAGAGGCAGTTTAGAGAAGTGAATGAGCTCAGATAACAAGAGTAACTGACAGTGAGTATGAGGTGACAGAGCTGCGGTGTGGACCTGTCAGAGCCCAGAGGGAGTCTGTTATGCTTTACCCCCTGCTCACTTGAGATGAAATGAAGCTAATACGCTCACCTGCAGAGGAGAGCTTCCAGTGACCCATCAGCTGCTTTACGCCAAAACAGGGCAACAAGTAAGAAGGACACACGTGACATTGCTGCTGATGACTGCTAGTACTAATCGTCCATCTTTGAGCACAGACTATTTTTTCTTAGAATAAAAATAAACATAAAAAGAATATTTAAAAGTCTAAAATAGAGCAGTGGGCTCAAAGGCTTTATAAATTTTCACTAACACTGTTGTTGACTGAGGCACACACCTTCTAAGCACGCAACACCAGGGCTTGCATAGTCCCCACCCCATTGGGTACAGAACGCTGTACCAGCGAGGAGCTCCATCCTGTCAATCTGACTCCATTGGTGTTGTCAAGGTGCATACTGGTTCTGGATTAGAATTCACATCATAAAAGCTGAAATGCAAGCCAACACCTTATTCTAACAAGGGCTGTTTTGGGAAGTATTTTCAAAACATACATCTCAATATTGTTTTGTGTGCTTGACCCACGCACATAGAGGATTCAAACCCCCATGATCATGATCTTCCCTAGAAGAGTTTGTGCCAGAATGCTAGGGGAAATATTCTGTAGAAAGATCAGAAGCATTCTACCTACTTCACATGAGGTGAAACTCTTGCAAAACTTTGGAAAATTTTCAGATGGTGTCGACAAATATCTTCA
The DNA here is from genome assembly GCF_000260255.1 of Octodon degus. Lineage (NCBI taxonomy): Eukaryota > Metazoa > Chordata > Mammalia > Rodentia > Octodontidae > Octodon > Octodon degus. The sequence continues at coordinate 25,037,360 of NW_004524588.1, read as the reverse complement.
AATTAGGTTGGAATGCTACCTTCTTCCTGGTGAGTGCAGCTTTTGTGGTGAGTTACATGTAAGGTTGAGACTCAAGGTTCCTTGAACTCCTGTGGACCCTTTTCTGCTCATTAAATGCGAAGTATAAATTAATCTTTCATTTGTATAATCCAGGACAAAAGGAACATGTGAAAACAGGAGTCTTACTCAAATTTTAATATACATTTTAGTTATTTAATCACCACACAGTTATATCGTTCGTTGATTTAATTTGTGCTTCCTGGGGAAATTCTTTCAGCAGACACCATTTCTTCTCTAATTCTTTAAAATATAATTTCCTAGTGCCCATTTTTCAGTTTTTGAAGGCAAGCCAGTATGGCTAAAGAGGAATTACAATAATTCTAAGAGCTCTAATTTTCCATCGATGTTCTTATAAAAATCACTTATCTCTTTCAAAGTCAGAAAGCAGCACATTGCCTCTCTGAATTATGTCAATCATAACGCATTCAAATTGCTGTTTTACTTGGCTCTTGTGAAAAGTAAAAAAAAAATTACTTTTAGTCATTCTAGAATGGAAAGTAAAAAGAAACACGTAGCTAAAGTTTCATTTGTAATGTAACCACAAAAGTTTTCCATTGAAAATGATGTCACCAAATTAACAGAGAATTGCCCTTCAGGAGTGCTAATGAAACCATATGAAAATAAATAGGAGTATCAGGTTTTACTTTGGCAGTATTATGTACTCTCAACATTAAAAACCCTCAGTAATGAGATCAACTAAGACTATCTGATCACAGCCTCCATTTGGTCGGAGGGCTGGAATTGTAGAGTACAGTGTTCACTTGAAAAGCCAATCTTTCTTTTGCATAAGCACAGGATGTTACTTATTAGAAGAGTATATCACTTGAGTTTTATGTTTACTTTTTCTTTTCTGGGAAAATAGATGAATTGAGGGGAAAACAAATTCAAAATACATGTCTATGGCCGGGGATGTAGCTCCACAGCATGAGCACCTGCCTGGCAAGTGCAAGGCCCCGAGTTCGATCCCCAGAAAATAAGATATATGTCTAAAATTAGTATGTTTATTATATTTTTAAAATAAAACAGGTATTTATTGAAGTGGAAACATAACTTTTCTTTATAGCATATCAGCTTTCAGTTGTGAATGTATTTACTTTTATTTATTATCTAACACTTTCTCTGTGAAGTAAGCTACAGAAGGGCAGATATTTCATGTTTGAGGATATCTTGCTTCTATCCACTCAGAATAATGTTTTGACAGATGGTTATAAATTAAATGTGCTGCGCTGATGATTGGTTTTATGTCCTATCTCACTTCTATGGCAAAACTCCTCTTAAGCCGCTAATGAAGGTGAGCGGCCGTCTCTGAGTTCTGAGCCAGCTGTGGCCTCTGCTCATGCCTACGCTGCCTGATTCTGGGATTTCCTCATGCCGGGGCTGGGCACTGTCCATCTGCTGGTCCCCCGACGCATTGCTCCAGCAGCACCTTCTGCATGTGCTTCCCTACCTGCCCATCCTCGGTAAGCAATGTATCAGGATCATTAGCTCAAGAATGATATTCCTTGGTTTGAAATGGGGGGTGCTGATTTTCTGCCAACCCTTTTTCTCCTAATATGTGCTACCTTCATGCTAACATGCACCCAATTTGCATGTTTTCTTAACAGAAGAAGTAATATTCTCCCCCTGCTCCTTTTATTAGACATTTTCAGTTGTAGAGGTAAACGCCAACACAAATATATGAAAACATATGCAAAATAAAGTGTAGTAGGAATGCTGTCTTAAACTTGGTATCACTGGAAAATTTCATGGTCTAGTTGCTGCAAATGGAAACCGTACAATAAAACTGAAAACTCAGACAGACTGGATTCACTGGCTTCAGGGTAAATTGATTTATATTATAAATATCACATATCATCATTTTTATCTGTAGGTCCTAGAGAGCCAAAGCAGGCATTTGGGATCTCGCTCAAAGATTTTAACAGGTGTTTATGTGTTATGTTTTAAGGAAGTACAGATTTAGTTTGAACATTTGTCCACTTTTAACCTTTTTGTAAATGAAAAATACCCATCTTGTTTGTCTAGTGCAGAATAAAAACAAAGAGTCTTTAGATCCAAGCAAGTGTCCCCTTATATTTTAAGACTACAATTGATTTGTCTGCTTTCCTTCTAATGATAAAAACTATAGTTAACAATGTGAATTACATAGATAAAATATTCTTGGTCAATCAAAATATTTTCTTCACAAATACACAAACAGATATACATATATATATATATACACATAAGGTGCTTAAATATTAATTAGATTGCTTTAATTTCACAATGTATGCATATTTGAAAGAATTACATAGCATACTTTAAACATCTATTGTTTACCTTATTGATTATACCCCAATAAAGCTGAAAAACAGTCACTTTAAAGTAACTTCCATTAATTAGAAACTCCCCCAAATTGGGGTGCCATGTAATTTTTCCTACAAACTAAATAAATTTTATTTGAAATAGTGGTGGAATAACTTGTCTTTTGCTTTCATAGACTTTGAAGAACATAAGATTTGGGCGCTCTGCTTTCTGTTAATATGGAAAATCACTGGATTGGTTATCACTTTGTGGAACCCACATCGTAACCCTGAGACAGACGTCACTGTGTCATGATATACCACTATTGTGATATGGAGCTAGGCAATATTTTCCAGTATTTCATTGAAGATTTTTCCATCTATATTCATAAAGGAAATACAACAGTAATTTTCTTGTGGTGGATTTTTCAAGCCATTCTATAAAGTTAAAGTAGATGTGATTTAGTATTTCTTCTGTATATGAACATTTTGATGTCATTATTAATTCTCTGTAAGTGGTTGAGATAACTTATCAGTCCTTTTTTCTTTTTTTAACTCTCTTTTCTAGTTTTAATATGAATTCTATCCTTTACTGATCATTTCATATTTCAAAAATTTTTGAAGTTTGACTGATTCTGTGTCTCTGGGAATTTGTCCATCATATTTAGAAAGACTAATTTTCTGTGGTACAATTTTTCATAACATTCTCTTAACATTCTTTTCATTTCAGTAAAACTGGAAATCATGATCTTTCATTTCTCTTGTTAATAATTTGAGTATTTTCTTTATTGATTTATAAGACACTACATATATTGTGCTTTCTTGAGAAGAATACATAGTCTATGGTTGTTGGCTGTGGCAAAGCTGTATGGCAATCTTTTTTTTTCTTCACACACACAAAGTTTATTTTAGCACGCTACACACAAGCCGCAGTGCAACAGGATGACAATGTGATAAAACAGGGCTTATGTTCTTCTCTGCCCAAAAGAAAATTTCCAGAATTTCACATTATTTTCCCTAAAAATCCATTTTGCTCTAGTAATAAATTATACTTATTAAGATATAATTAGAAGCTAGTAAGCTCAGAAGTATAATTTGCATGAAAACACACCTCCTATTAGCAGGGTTCATTAACCCCCTCACTGGCTAAAAACGTGTGAGTTTTAATTCTCATGGGCTTTTTCCTTCCCCTTTTAGATTTTGCTGAGAAATTAAAGAGAATTTACAGAAAAGTACATACATTTCTCTTTGATGTTTGATGACAATGAGAAAAAAATGTACATTTAGTGTTAGTGACAGAGAGCAAGTCTGGAGCACCTACAGTTGAGAAGCAGAATACATTCTTGCTCCCAGTTATACAATTATATTAAAATATGGGCACAAGAATTTTCTTCCATATCTAAATTAATTGCTTGTTCTGCAGCTTTTCTTTAATATTCATGGATTCTTTCGTTGTTACCAGTACAATATGTAACCAAAGCAAGTTAACGATGTACCCACCAACTATTCCAGAATTGTAGAACTTCAAGGGATCCTTATCCTTGGAAGCCAGTCATATAGGTGACCTGAAAAAAGCAGACACCAATAGCCAAGGTGCTTTAGTGTTTCTCTCAAAGGACTATGAGATATAAAATCAAAATCCTCTGGCCTCTCCTACGAACAATTTGTTAGGCTCCGCCAAAGAACAGAAATACCAGAGAGGCCTAGAAAGGAATGATAGTTGGGGTTCTTTTGACCTGAGGGCTGCTATTGTATATCACACTAAAGAAATGGAATCTATTTGGAACTTGCAGAGGCGAGATCCCAAAAGGATAATCACTTACAATGAAGCCATGGATAGTCCAGATCAGTGAAGGACCAGACTGCCTATTCATTACTTTTCTGCAGCATTAGAGCCACCGTTCATGAGGGACACAAA
>NW_004524588.1:25018743-25032843 GCF_000260255.1 Octodon degus | reverse complement strand
TGCTTTGCTAAGCTTGTTCTAAGTAGGTGCTTTAGACCACTGAGCCATCTCTCCAGCCCCCTATATAGTTATTTTTAAAAGGCAACTGAAAGTAATTAGCCTTCTTAAGGAATCAAAGTTATTTCAAGAGACTACGCACGGTTATTTAATCTCTGGTACTGAATAGCTTCTGTTTTTGTTTTTCCTTTTGTTAGTTTTTGTTTTTCAGTGTGAATGTCTGGTATTCTTGAAGGCTTCTGTTTAGGTCTGGGTTATTGAAACGTGTCCGTCTGTGAAAACTAAATGTTCAATTCTCTCCTAAAATGTGTTGACTTTTGCTCCTTGTATTTTTGGATTGTATGAATATAACTATAATGTCTTTCTGATATAAAAGTCACCTGTTACGAATTTATAATGCTTTTGACTTTATAAAATTTCGACCAACAATTTTTATCTTAAAGTATTTTTTTGTGATATGGGTATATCCACACCAGCTTATTTTAGATTCAATTTTCCTTTAACAAATTTGTGTTTCTAAATCTAAAATGAATGTCATCCACTTACTACAGTGTGATCATGATTTCTTTATTCATTATGGCACCTCTGCTTTCTATTAACATGGAAAAATAAATAAATCCTACTCTGTTAATTGGGTGCGCAGAACATTTACCTGTAATGTAATTAGTATTCACTTAATTTCAATAGTACATGAAACCTTCGTTCTGTACATTTCCACCCCATGTCTATGTGTTTGCTTTGTCACAATTCATTTGTATATTATTTGTCAACTAACAATTATTTATAATTAATTTTATAATGTCTCAGTGTGGTTAGGAAGAATTAAAAACAAAATTTATAGATATTATTTTATATTTCAGTATTCTTGTCTTTACCTTAGAACTGTTTGCATTTTTTTTTTTTAGTTGATACTCAGGTTTAATTGGAGATATTTTTTTAAAATGTAATTTTGTGTATTTGGTACAGGATCTCACTACACAGCTCTGACTTGTAGTGATCCTTCTGTGTTCAGCCTCCCCAGTGTTGGGATTACAAGCCTGTGCCACCATACCCAGCCTTGGTAGCTGGCTCAGCATGCCAAGGGTGGGGTGGGGCAGCATGGCATGTGGTGCCAGGGATTGAACCCTGGTCCCCGGCTTGCAGAAGTAGACACCTAGTCTGCTGAGCTGTCTCACTGGCCCTTATTTGGAGACATTAACTCAACTTTCCTTTGTATTCTACTCCCTGTTACCAGGAGCCAGAATTCCCAACATAATGGTATGGACAACTGCTTAATCCAGCTTGACGGTTGTGGGTTGTGTTCTCTTTAGACAGTTTACTATCCAACTTGTTCAAATTTTAGCATAGAAATATTGTACTTGTAGTAGTATTTCTGCATATATTGGATACAGAGCAATAAATATAGCTGTTGAAATAAGATACTATATGTGATATAATAACATCTAAAGAACACTCAGAGTGGAACATGGAGCTTTCGCTTTTCTTGTGTTTTGTTTAAGATGAAGACATTCAAAATAGGCTACAAAATGAGGGCTTTACAGATATTTTCAATTTCATATCAACATGTCTGTTACACTGCTATATTTGGGCTGGCGAGAGTGCTCAGCAAACCAAACACCTGCTGAGGCAAGCTCCAGGACCAGGGATTAACACCCAGCCACCAACACCAGGTGTAGTGGCACATGCCTACAATCCCATTGTTGGGGAAGCTGAAAACAGGACAGTCACTATGAGTCCAAGTGAGTAGTGAGACCTGTACCAAATACATAAAAAACAAAAATAGAAAGAAAAACACTGCAATGTTTACTGCTGTTCACAATCATTGCAATGACAACGCACTTTCTTGTCCTTTAAATGATACATTGTGGTGTAAATTTTTAAGGTATTACATAATAATCTTATAAAATATTGTTTTTTATTAATTTTAAATATAATCAAAATCAATAAAAATTTCCTACTTCTTTACCTGCATGATCATGGCTATTAATTATTTGCAAGATATTTTCTGGAGGTGAGAATGAAAATATTTACTGTTTATGTTGTATTATGATTCAATTTATTAATAAAGTATGCTAGTTTATGCACCAATCCTCCTCGACACACCTAGATGAACTAGTATGATCTCTTCCTTTCCTCATACTTATGACCTTGGATAGTACCAAAGAATAGTAATCTCTCCCTGGAATTTTTTTTTCTTGAATAGTTGTGGTTAGAGATAATACCAAAAAGTCCTACAGAACAAAAAAAATTACTATCTTGGATTATTTCTAAAGTTATTTGTATTGTAAAAAATCAAGAAATAAATTTGCATCTTGATTCAGTAGCAAAAAAAATTAATATTTTTCACTTTGGAAACAGGATTCCATGTTCCTAGTGACCTATTTCAACTCCTATGTTCCAGGACCATGAAGCGTTCCTTACTGTTATTTTCAATAAATTTATTCTGGGGAGATGATTAAAATATAAAAAATTTATAGAGTATTTATTGAATCCAGTGTGTTCTTTCTCTTAAATGTATTACCTCTATTTCCATGGAAAGAAAATCTGCTTATCTTCAGATTTTACCTAATAAAACAGAGAAAATACAAAACCACAAGCCTGAACTGGACTACGTACTTATGTTGTGTCCAAATTAGGGTTAAGAAATTAAAATTGGCTTTAAAATATTTACTTTTAATGGTTACTTATATTTTTCCTCAAGTTTCTATAAAGAGTAAGAACATGCATATTATTGTCATATTTGTCTTTCCTGACCTTGGGAGATAAATTTTACAATCATGGGATTTCAAAACATTTTGGGGAAGTAGATCTTTCTAGCCAGTATAAGATTTTTAATTTATTTTTTGCACTACTCTAATTCTTATAACAAAGCTATCATTTGTTTGCATTTTATTGTCTCTCAAGTGATGATAATTATAAACACAAAATTTAAGGAACAAGTAACTTTAAATATTAATCAGAAAATATGAAAAGATCATCAGTTTGTAAAGTCTGACAAATGCTTAATATACTTTTATACAGACAGCTTTAAATTTATTCTGTATAGAAAAATTTAGATTTCTATGCAACATTAGAAAAAATTAAAGCAGTCAAAATGAATTAATTTATTTTTATGTATTTAGTACAGAGTCTACAGGGGGGTCTCACTGCATAGATCAAACTCGTAGTGATCCTCCTGTTTTCAGCCTCCCAAGAACTGGGATTACAGCACGCGCCACCACGCCCAGTCTCAATCTCCAGCTCAGCAAGCCCCGGGGGTGGGGACAGCAGGGTCCCTGAGTCTACTTAAGCAGGCATTTTATTCCACTGAGCTATTTGGCTGGCCCCTAAATCAGTCAAAATTAAAACTTAATATGATTGATCAAATATTTAAAAGTTACTTATCAGATGAATACTGATGATAATTATGTCTTTGTTTAAATCAAGTGAAACAAATCAGACCCATGTGTGTAAACATCATATTGTCCCCCTAGTAAGAAACTGAAAGAGTAAATAAAATCTGAAAAGTACAATAGATATTGTGAAAGGGAAAGAAACTGGACAAAAGGAAGGAATAATTGGAGTGAGGAAGAGAAGTAGAGAAACAAAAAAGGTGAGGAAATTATATATACAAATGAAATAAGATAATTGTGTACTAATTTTTATTGGTTCATTGAAAGGCACAGTTAGTGCTTATTTTTTACTTTTTTTGACGAATTTTACATGTTTATATCTGGTAATCTGAACAGTGACTTTGATGGTAATATGCATTGTAACAACTCTTTTGGATGTCCTATCATCTTCATTTGGGACTCTGCATCATTTTTAATACTTTTTTTTTTTTTTTTTTTTTGTGGAACCGGGGATTGAACTCAGGCCCTTGCGATTGCCAGGGAAGAGCATATTCTACTGAGCCATCTCCCAGGCCCCTTTCAATACATTTTTGTTTTTTATTTGGTTGAAAAATATTTGGAACTGGGTGGAGTGATACATGCCTGAAACTCAGCACTAGGATTCAGGAGACAGAAGCAGTCCAGCTAGAGCTCAGCCTGAACAATTCTGAAGCTTTGTGAAAATGTGTCTCAAAATTGGGAATAATTATTATAAAAGTAATAATTTTAAAAGGAACTTAGGCTGCAGCTTAAAGCAAAGAACTTGGTTTTAATCTCCAGTAGTGTAAAATAAATTAACTAGTAGAAATATTAATATTAACTCATATTTTTTTCCAAGACATTGTTCTCCCAACATAATTGATAGCATTTTCATAACTCAAACCAATTTAAATTATTAATAATGGATATGGAATATTGAAAACAAAATTTAAAAAGAAGAAAAAGAAAAGAAAAGAAAGAGGGGCTGGGGAGATGGCTCAGTAGAATAAGCGCTTCCCTGGCAAGCGCAAGGGCCTGAGTTCAATCCCCGGCTCCGCAAAAAAAAAAAGAAAAAGAAAATGATATGGAATATTGGATAATAAGAAGATGCAAGGCCAGTTGTGGGTTTTCTATTTGAGTTATTTGTGATTGATTTTGACTTCTAGACTCATTCCTAATATAAAACACAGCAACAGTGTAGCCATCATCAGTCACAGGAAAATTTCATTGTGTGACATTTCATTGCCCTACATTTTGTCTTCTTATGAATACTTTTCTTAAAAAATTAAAAGTGAGGTATGTCTTATTACTAATAATTCTGTAATATAGTACAATTTAATAATCATTAAAATAATGTTAATTTTAAAAGTGAATACTAGAAAAATTCATTGTAAATAACTTCTATCATCTATTTTCCTTATGTTGAATAATAAAGAAAAACATTTTAACTTAGAAGGCTTTTCAGATATCCTTTTAAATCTTGGTATTCACTGAGTACCATGTTATGTACCATTTATTTATCTCAGTAGAAGTCACATCATCATCCAATTTTATAAAATATGTTCATGTGTTGACAAGAATTTAGATAAGATAATGTTCCCATGGAAATCTCAGCATCCCAGAGGCATACACAAAGGACACTTAGGGGTTTGACTGGCAGCCAATTCAGTGAGTGGGATCTACTTCATCAGAGAATCTAAGCTAATATATGCACTCAGAGTCTAAGACAATGACAAGAACTGCCTTCAACCAAAGAAGCGCAAGGCCCTGTCGTACAGGTACACAATTTCATAATAATAGAAAATCCTTTTCTTTATTTTGTCTCAGTATTTATTGTATGCTACTGTATCATGCTCTGGATGATGTAAAAATTTGATCTTTGCCTGAAAGTTCACAGTGAGTTTTGAATCTCTCTTTTATTTTGTGGGGGGGGGACCGGGGATTGAACTCTGGCTCTTGTGTTTCCCAGGCAAGTGCTTATTCTACTGAGCTATCTCCCTGGCCCTGACAGTGAGTTTTGAAATGCAAACTAATAAAATAAAATATTCTTAATTTCAGCAAGTAACAATTTTTTTCCAAAATACAATAACACATTTCCTTAAGATCAGAAAATTTATAATTGAGTGATGGCCAGAGATGTAAAAAACTCTGTGTGTGTGTGTGTGTGTGTGTGTGTGTGTGTGTCCTGTTGTACATTTTCAGAATAGATTTCACCATGTCAGTCACTGTCTCCTGTATAATTCTTTGCCATCCTCCATAAAATGCTCTGTCTGGGGGAGTGAAGGTAGAGTTCTTGAGGGTGAATAAAGACCAGACTGGAAGTTATTATCAAGTGCTCAAATGTAAAGTTCACATCAAGAGATGGCAAATTAGTGGGAATCCATGGCAAGACTGTGGTGGTAGTTGTAATGCCTCAGGTTATGATATTAAAAAGAAAGAGGACATTATGTAATATGAGACAATCAGCTTCCTAAGATCTTTGCGTCAAAGATGACTTCAAATTTTCTAACAGCCCTGTGGTAGCCTGCTTTTCTGCTTCTGGGGGTTTCCTTTTGTTGTAGACATTGTAGTCTGTAGAAAGTCATCCTATATCCCTAGGAGCTTTCCAAGGTTCTGAAATTTCCAACCTGCTTGATCCAGCATCGGTTACTGTATCTAGGATACAAATCTGTTGGGTGATATTTGCCCTAGAATTTAACCTTGTTTTACACCTAATACTTTATCACTTCTACAAATAATTTCCAAATCTTCGTCATTCTCCCAACTGGTTATATCGTGGCTTTATTTGGATACTAATGTTAAATATGAATTGAACTTTCTTCCTTTGACCAACTCATCTTGACAGAAGTATCTCTTTCTATTTTCTGTCACTTTTACAGGATTATTTAAACTAAGTTCAACTGCATATTCTTTTTTAATACTGTAATACATTTATCAAATTTTTTTATGTGCAGAGTAATTAAAATTATACCATCTTCAGTGTACTATTATATTTTCCTTTTGTGCCCTTTAGTAATATTTATATTTCAGTGTTACTATTCTGACATCTTAGGGTTCAATTTGAGTTTTAGTACAATCATATATTTGGAGAATTCTAAATCTCCTTGTATATATTTTCATTGAAATTTAATTGAGGGATCACAACAAACTTTTCAACCACATTCACTTCACATTATTATCAAATAACATTTGAATTCATTCTGAGTTGTATCAAATTTGAAGATATACATAAAGCTTGGAAACTCCAGATACTCTGAAAATGTTTGTGTTTGATAAATGTAACTTTTGTTTTTGGCAGAACCAGGGATTAAACTCAGGTCCTTGTGCTTGCCTCAGGAAAGCACTCCTTCTACCGAGCCATCTCCCCAGTCACAGTTGTAGCTTCCTGTCTTTGTTCATACGCTAACCCTACCCCAGTGCTCCTGCTAAATGTCATACACTGAGCATTCTGAAGCCACCTTCTCCTCTCCTCGGGGGAGGCAAGCTCGCTTCATTAGGGTAGATGAAGAATAACATTGTGAGTTGAAAAGAGTAAGTAAATAATTGACAGATGAAAAGAAGGGAGAGAAGGTGGAGGTAAAATAATAGGACAAAGGACAAAGGTAGAAAAGGATGAAAAAGAGAGTAACTGATGCAGAAGTGAATGGGGTTATACTTTATTAAGACCTGTAAAAGAAGTGATCTGTTGTGACTATAGGAAAATAATTTGGTTTCTAAAATTAAAATCAGTAATGTACATATATCTTTGCACTAAGTTCTCTCAAGAAAATTAATTTTCTTAGCATTTCTGTCCTTATTCATCTATAAATAGCTCTAGTTCATGTTATGTGAGTGGAAACCCAGGCTGTGAGATCATTTACATTAGTCCTGACCATTTCCGCTAAGAGATATTAGCATAAATCTAAGGAGAGGGCCAGGGAGATGACTCAGCAGCACACGGGCCTGCCCAGCAAGCTCACGGTCCTGAGTTCAATCCCCAGTAAACACACAGAAAAGGAAGTCTAAGCAGAATTCCATTTATTTGACCCTTTGTGCATGAGAGTATGACTATATTGAGCTTAATTTTATTTCAAAAGAAAAAGTATATATGTCATGTTTAATTATTATTTTAAAACTTATTTATCTCCATGTAGTAAATAAAATAATGGGCTTTGCAGTTTCATCTGAAATAAGGCAGTTGGTAATGCGCTTGGGACTTGACACCAGGGCCGTCTAGTGTGGAGACAGCCCAGCAACCCAGTCTGTCCTGGCTTCTCCCAGATTTAAGTAGTGCATGACTATGTCTGCCTGCAAAGAAACTATTATTATTATTATTATTATTATTATTATTATTATTATTATAATGTTCATGATAACTAATCATAAGGAATGTTTAATTATAAATCAATTTAGAATGTTAATTGTTAATATTGCTTATATAACTTTGTTAACATTTTTCAGAAATACTAAAGGAATACATTTGTCCCAAAGATTAAAAGAATTGAATAATGATGGTAATGTCCTGTCATTAATGCAAACATCACAAAGGAAAAATATTTCTAAGTTTTGTAATGAAACAGCATATGAGGCCCATGTCTTCTGAAGAGGTTGCCAAATGCATTCACTTCTCAGTAGGTAAAGGCAGAGATTATCCGTGTGCAAAACGCTTTGATGCTACCGAGGCGCATCTAAGCAATTGCCAAAGAAAAATCGCTGGAATGTGAAAATGGGAGATGGCAGTAGGAACAAAATTAAGGCCCAATACTGCAGAGCAGGGAATTTTGATCAGAAATGAAATCAAGTGGAAAATGGAAGCATTATTAGGGTACAGTTGACGCCATACTATTTGAACTATTCCATTTCTATTGTTAAAATATATTTTACTTTTGAAATTTAAAAATAAAAGACTATTTGGAAAAGCCTAAATTCCTAAGGTCATACCTTCCAGTTTCAGATGCTTGAAAGTTTGTAAGATTCTATGAAATGCTAAAGAACTCCTTTCTTTGTCTCATTTTGAATTTCAAATGTTACATTTTGACTCTTCCCACAACATTGAACTGAACAATCAAAATAAACTACTTCTGAGAGTCCTTAAATGAAGTTTCAACTCAGCACAGTGGTCTCCATCAGACAGAGAGAAAAGTAAGGGATTTCTTTATAGGAAACAGTGTGGGCTAAAGAAAAATAGATCAAATTTAAACAGCTCCCTAGTGTTGTGCGTTTTCAATATGTCACAGTGGGTGAGAGCTCTCTCTTATGAATTGCTTTCCATCTACTTGATGGAAACATGTCAAAAAAAACCCAACAAAGTGTATCTCTTAATCCCTCGTATAATTTAGTGCTTGAATCCATTCACCCTGATGGGTGTAGAATAAAGTAAGAACCTCAAACATGTCTAGTAGGTCATCTCTCGTGGAACGATGTAAAAGAAACCATGAAAAAAAATCTCTCAGTTTTCACAGTGATTATATATTGTAGAGACAGATCTCTGAACTGTTCACAGTAGGTAACTTGAACCATTAGGATTCAATATGATATAACCAAATTCAAGAGGAAATTTGATAGTTTTATGAGGTTGGCTATGTAGGAAGTTTTTGCTTAACTTATTCTTGAATGAAAATATAATAGTCATTGTGTTTAGCTGCAAAAGAGTGTATTATATTTTGCTTTTAAAAGTTTCTGACTTATTGCTTGATAACCAATATAGGAAAAAGAGGTCATATGTAATTGTACCCATAGTAACTAAAATTTATAATTTATATAATTAAAAAATAGATTTGTTCTGAAATAACATAGAATAACTTACATTCAGTCCATGGATTTCCACATAAAAAGCACTTTCTCTTAAATACATCAAAATGCATACAAGGATGGAGATCATTTGAATTATGGCTGTGCCATGTGATCATTGTGTGATTGTGATAAGTTACGCAGTACCTATTTTTTTATTTTGCATGAAATTGCAATTGGCATATAATTTGCAGTGTTGTTGACAAAACAACATGTAACACTCATGTAATCTAACTCACACAATGAGTAGCTAGTTAGTACATGCCAAATGCATAATGAAGCATGTTTTATAAAACTATATTTCAGTTAGTTAAACTGCAGTGCTTTAAAGGCAAGATCATCACAGGCTGCAGCAGGCAGGATTTATAAAGTACCATCCTAGTTGGCTGGACTTAGATTGACGGTGAGGATGGCTAGAAAGGGAGCATTGAAATAGAAAAAAGTTGGGCTGGTTTCCCCAGAATAAAGTGTGCTGGAGCTGACTCAGGGTAGCTCATTGCTTGAGATTTCTTGGTTAAACAATACTTTTTGCAAATTCACATGAATATTTTGTGTTACCAAAAACATATAATGAAGCAGGAAGTTGTAAAAGTAACAAAACTCGTATAGCTGATATGCAAAGCCAAGTAAAATTGTAACATGGTCATAAATAAGAATGGATGGGACCACTTGGATTCATTATCAGAGGATGACTTTCTGGTATCTGAAGCTATTGGTTTTACTTTTAAATAAAATATTTCAATTCTATTCTTAATAAATTTTGTCATTATTGCAGCATGATGATGATGTGTATTATAAATTATACATTAAAGAGAGTAGGTATCCAGGAATATTCCATGTAAACAGCAGTCATTCTTGTGTGAAACTTTATAGGGATTATTGAGTATCATCAACACCAAAAATAAAACAGCAATTGAGAGATCGCATATAAGAAAAAAGTAGGCAACTACACATAGCACTGGCCTGAATTCAGCTCTTGCTACTATCTTTCTACGTGGTGTGTAGTTCCCCAATCCCTTTGTGTATAATTTCTTTATTTATTACACTCAATCCATCTTTATGTCCTGCACAGTGATTAAAGTAATCAAGATACGCAACATCTAAAACAATTTCTAACTGTACAAGTGCTATATTGTTTTCTTAAACAAATCTACTGGAAAGAACCTTGGGATTTGTTCATATTTAAAACAACAAAATAATTTTTTGGAGTGTATTAGGCATCAAAGGTACACTTACCTTTTTCCAGGTGTATTTGTTCTTAAATAAAAATATATCATCTGTCAATAATGCCTCTTTTCTCTCTCTAACCCCTTGCTGCCTTTCTTTCTAGGACTTCAACCTGCTTGGCCAACAACCAAGGAGAAGTTAGCTGTGCATTCCACAGGTTTTGCCTTTGCTCTCGCACTGTAAACTTTGGGTCTGCACTCACAGTTTGTACTTTCCCTGGACTTCTGTCATTGGAACATTTCCTGCAAGGGAGAAATGTAGAGCTAGAACTGCCTGCATATAAATACATCAGTTTGATTCTGGAGTTTACTATGAGGATATGACTTGTCAGCTCGTGAGAGGAGCATCTCTCAGTGTTCATATTCTCTCTCCCACCTCCCCATATATCTGCTTATCTTTTAATTTATCTTAAACTCAAAGAAAAAAAATAATGTTGCTCTTTCGGCCTCTAATGCTAATAAACTACACAATATAGCCAATCAATTATAAGAATACATGGTGTGAAACGACAGCATCTATATTCTTGGTTTTATACATACATAGCTATCCGAAAGAAGGCTAGCTACACAGGAATGTTTCATATGTACTTGAAGCAGGTGGATGCACGGAAATAGGATGACCTTTATCTTAATAAATACAGTGTTCACCAGGGTGAATTTCTGTCAAGATGCTCACGGACTTTAACAAAAGTCCTTATTTTAGAGCTCAGACTAAATTGCTTGTTCCCATTAAGAAAGACCTTTGTGGCCTTTCCACATTTCCTTGCACAAAACTAAAACACGGTTGACAGTACTTGGTAAAAGTGATTGTAGTGACATTTTAGATCTGTCAAGTCTTTCTGTAAGTATTGCACCGTAGGTAGCCTAATGAGACACACTGCATAGTAACACAGTGAGAAAAACCCCTTAGAACTCTTGTTACAGTCGTCGAGGGCGGCTCTGGTTCTGAAGGTTATCATTTCCTGCTGGGCCGCGGAATCTTTTGGTAGATACTGAATTGCAGGAAAATGCCTTGAAAGCAATTCCCTCTCAGTCACAGCCACACAAAGATAGCTACACTGGGCTTTTGTAGGGGCTGGACGAGGCCTGGACACCACAACCACGGAGGTGTTCGCTCAAAAGCCAAAGGTTTGCTTATGTAACACACACTCCTATGTGTTCAGAGGCTGAAGTTACAGCAACTGGACTTCGATTATTTCTTAAGCTATTTCGCCTTTGGATACTAACATCTTATTTTTTATGTCACAATACTAATTTGTGAATTTTGAAAATAGTGCTGATGTTTGGACATTTTCCTTGGGAAATGATTGAAAACAATTTATATTCAGAATAACAGGATGTACAAAGCATCAGATTTGGGGAACTGTGGGAAATTAAAATTGTGCATCCACTTCAACAAATATTAAGATCAGTGTTAAACAATAGAGTATCCCAAATATCATGTTAGGAGTAATGAATTAGGCAAGATTGTAATAGAAATGAAGTCATGTACAATGTAAAGTACTATGGCACAAGGTAGGATGAAGTGAGGCTAAAAATTCAGATTGCATATTAATTTTTTATTCATTTTAAGTTAGCTATCTCCCCGGCCCACCATTTACTTTTCAAAAATTGAAGTTTATTGCTTGAGTGTGTATGAGCTTATATAATTAAATATTACATCTGTCCATAGAATGCAACCATTTAAATAATTCATTTTATCTTGGTGGAAAGACAGTTTCTTGGTATTTATTTCTAAAAGGAAATATTTATCTAATTATTTAAAATGTTATACTAAATATTGTTATTGAGGCAAATAATACATTCTATAATATTAAAGCAATTTCAGGAAGAATGCTTCATTAGTTTTTGTTTATTTTTTACTCCAAAATTTTTAATTTATCTCATTAAACTGAGAAGTCTCTGCATTAAGGCAGCGTAGAGTGGCCCCCCAGCTGCTGAGGGTACACTCCAAGTCACCCTCCGTGGGTCTCGTGGGTCTCCGAGACCATGTGCAGTCTATAAAGCTCTTAAAATATGCACTACATTTTTTCTAATGCCTTACAGCATTGCCACAAAGTACCAGAATTAATAAATCACTCATTCCGTATTTCATACTCTGGCGCTTTCTTTGCGTCACTCCCCTAGTACCTTAGGCCTGTCCTAAGATAAAATAAGAATCAACTTGAACACAAGCACGTTACTATCATTACAGCTGATGTGCTAACTGAGACACCCACTAAGGGGACAGCTCGAACGCAGCAGAGAGTGTGGACATGCTGGGTACTCGGGAGGTCCACTTCCTGGACAGGAGGGCCTGGGAGGGCCTGGGGCTCATCCTGCTGCTCAGAGTGGTACTCGCTGAAAACTTACAAATCATTTCTGGGTTTAAGCCCATGACTGATTGCAGGTAACTGAAATACCTTAAGTTCAACCGTGGAAGGAAGGCTTGCTCCATGTATATATATTTTTAATGTATTAATTTATTTTTTCTTTCTTTCTTCTTTCTTTCTTTCTTTCTTTCTTTCTTTCTTTCTTTCCTTTCTTCTTTCTTCTTTATTTTTGCAGAGCCAGGGATTGAACTCAGGCCCTTGTACTTGCCAGGGAAGCACTTATTCCACTGAGCCATCTCCCCGGCCCCTTCCATGTATATTTTGTAGCTAACTGTGGTTGTTGGCAATCGGGACAATATGTGAGTTAAATATATATATTTTCCATGACAGAAAATAAGTAGATTGTGTTTGCAACTGAAAATTAAGATGTGGACTTGATTTAAATATTAGAGAAATAGGGCTGGCACGGTAGCTCAGCGGACTAAGCACCTGCTCTGGCAAGCACAGGGACCAGAGTTTGATCCCCAGTTGCTCATGCTGTGCGGGATCCGACCGAGGGAGCGCTGAACTGGGGACTGACCAGTCTGGGGTGGTGGCACACGCCTGTAATCCCCGTGCTGGGGAGGCTGAAAACAGGAAGATCACTGTGAGTTCAAACTGTGTAGTGAGACCCTATAACAGCCATAGATTTTTTAAAAAAAATCTAATATAAAAAATTATATTAGAGAAATAAAGTATTTTTCACTTGAGGCTTATAAATAATAAAAAGTAAAATAAGAAAATGAACTGAAGTTTTATTATTAGCTTTATGGTACTATTTTCTTATTAAAATGTGGTATGTATAATATTTCAAAGAGACACATTCACACCTCATTGGGTATATGTTCTTGTATACTAGCTGTGTTACTTATAACTCTAGAACTGTGATTTTCATGCACGAGCATGTTTGGTAGGATATATATTCTAATTAGGACAAATTGCATTATGCCAGAGTATTGTGAGGGAGGAGAGAGGGAAACTCCAGGAGAAACATGCAGAACAGGCTCGCTGAGCCTGGCATGGTTATGCCCCTGTAACCTCAGCACACTGTGAGGCTGAGGCAGGAGGGCTGAAAGCTCGAGTCCTGACTGAGCAACTTCACATGACAGTCTCTGAAGGTAGCGAAGGATTGAGGATGTAGATGAGAGTGAAGCCCCTGAGTTCAAGTCCAAGTGCTACAAAAATAACTATGTAACAACCGCAGAATAGTTAAGCATGATAGTGTCTTTGCTTTCAAATTGATTGTGTAAGAGTCAGGCCAGTTAATTTAATTAACAGGGAAGACTTCATAAGAGGGTAGAGGTGGAATGCTGGCAATCATTGCTTCTTTTCCTGAAAGGTCTTCTGGAAAAGGAGGTTTTAGTAACTTAGAGCAGCAGCTGCGGCAGGGGCCAGCGGTGAGTGTGT
>NW_004524588.1:25010809-25012076 GCF_000260255.1 Octodon degus | reverse complement strand
TGTAACCCCACATGGAGCACGAACCCATCACAACCTCTGGAAGCTGCTCCGCGCTGCCCCAGGCTGCGGGGGACACCAGACACAAACCATAGGACAGGAGAGTCGCAGCAGGCCGCTGGAGGAGAGCGCGGACAGGCAGGCACTGTTTGGCCTGGATTTGGAGCTACGCGGAAGGCTGGAGGCTGCAAGCTGTGGGTCTCCGCGGGCTAGAGCGCAGAGTGTGTGTCTTTCTTTCTTTCTTTCTTTCTTTCTTTCTTTCTTTCTTTCTTTCTTTCTTTCTTCTTTCTTTCTTTCTTTCTTTCTTTCTTTCTTTTGATGTTTGAATACAAGAAATTTTATAACAACAAATAAGCCTTTGTACATATGCAAACTGAACACAACACTTGTATGTGATAGGGGAAAGAAGAAATAAAAAATTGAATACACAGCCCTTTGTTTATAGTTCTAATGAGCACATTAAAAGTTTTGCAATTTTGCTGACACTATGAATAGCGAAGAAATTATAACAGGAGAGTAATATTAAAGGTCAAATTTGAAGTTATTCCCTTCATTTCCACCTTGAAGCCTATAGCACCCGAGGAATGGATGAAAAACACGTGGTATTTTTATACAATGGAGTATTACTCAGTGTCTTTCTTACTAGGGCATCCAGACAGTGGGCCAAGGCAGGTAAGATGAGATTTAAGGCTAAAAGTAGCAAAGACCCCCAAATGGGGTCAAGCTCCTTATTACAAGAGACACGGAATTTCATATGCAAAGTTTAATAGTTGCCTGAAAAATAATTCATAAACATTTGAGGTGTTATCCGAGTCTATACACACTGTACTCACTTTCTTTACTTTTTTCTTTCCTTACCACTTTCTCTCTCACCCTTTTTCCTTTTTCTTTTCCCCATTTGTCCATTTTTCCATCAATTGATAGCTGCCATTTTTTCTGCTCTAATGAAGCATAGACTGATATTGGTAATATATATTCCACATTAAAAATGGCCAAACTAAGTATTTACAATTACTTTACGTACTTGAAGATTCTTAAACATCACTGGAGCATGCAGCCTTGGTGTGGGAAGAAGCCCGAGTAAGTGACCGGATGGTTAAGATTTTTGGATTTGAACAGTTAAGTGAATAACGAAAGAAATATGGTTGAAAAATGCAGAATCATAAATTTTAATAAGAATTCAACTGTTACTTAGTGTTACCAATATCACTGGTTTCTTATCTGATTTTGTTATAATCTTAGTGTAAAGTATCCACTAATTCATTAACTT
>NW_004524588.1:24990330-25009714 GCF_000260255.1 Octodon degus | reverse complement strand
AGGAGTCGAGAAAGTTATTGTTGTGATGTTCTCTCTTCACTTACAAAATAGTCTTGTCTTTGTACAAACTATTGTTAACAAGGAACATAAAACAGCTTCATTTCTGCTAGTTTTACTTTGGCTTTTTAGATGTTTGAGGCTAGCTTTCATTTTTATCATTTTTGAAGGATGTGGGTCTGTTTGATTGGTTCTCATTTTTCTTCTAAGACGCTAACTATAGCTATCATAAAACATTTCTGTTCAATAGTATCCTGTCCTTCACCTCTCTGTGATGTGCTTAGAAATTCTCTATTGATTTAGCATATAGTTAACCAACAGAGGCTTCTGATGTATTCAGATTTGTGTTAAAATAAAATTTAATTACTTTATGTTCTAAAATAGCTATCTTTTATTTATAAATATTTATAAAATGATAATATTATATAGTTAAAGCTTTGATTCCAATATTTGAAATTTTCTTGGTTGTTTTTCTCTCTTGAGTATCATTGACTTCTGTCCCATGTCTCATCGACTTCTGACATCTACGCACTGGACGTCACTCTCAGAGGTAGACCCACGGGCCTCCCAGCATGGACTTGTATGGACACCGCTGGGAGCGCCAGACATTGGGCTGGGCCCTCAGGTTCCAGCTTGCAGATCTGCTCTGCATGCTTGCAGGTCCCCCTCTGTGGCAGACCTTCACAAGCAATTGTGTGTAAATGGTTGCCAGCATTTTTCTTGTAACAGTTATTTCATATTTTAATAGTTAGTTACATGGGGCTGGCGAGATGGCTCAGTGGTCTAAAGCACCTACTTAGAACAAGCTTAGCAAAGCACAGGGACTGCGGTTCAATCCCCCAGCACCACATGCCAGCCTGCCCCCCCCACACACACATAAATAAATAAAATTAAAAAAAAAATAGTTAGTTACATCTGTTTCTTCTGTAAACCCTGACTGGTAAAGCAATGAGCTGCTGGTGAGCTCCAGTCTTTGTTTTGATTAAAACTTGATCCATTATATCTGAATGGAAAAGTATGAATTATTCTTACTATTAAAATATGCAATAACTGTTACAAGAAAAATGCTGGCAAGCATTTACCATGTCTTACTGTTTTCAAACAGTATGGTTTTCCTTACACCAAAATGTCTTTTTTTAATTGTAAAGATTTTGTATATTTACACTTCTTTTTATTTGGAATCTAATAATAGCAACATTTCTGATATAAGAATTGTACTTTGGATTATTCTTTATTAATACACATAGCTTTGTTTAAAAAGCAATAACATATTGCATGCAATTTGACATTGTTGATTATATCAACATTCAACTTTCAGATTGAGCTTTAGATATATATATTGTATTTTCAACATATCTCCAACCAAAGTACAATATGTCAAGAATTATTTCAAAGTGAAAGAATGAGGTTGAGAATGAACTGTCAACAATGTCTGGAATTATTAGTTTTTTCTGACAAAAAGAAATATGGATTTTCCCAAATAAAGACAAAATTGGTCAAAGTATTCAGACAAAATATATATTTAGACAATGGTATAAAACATAATTTTAAAGACAAAAACTGTAAAGATTGAGGGCCAATACTATAATATGTATGTGTGCAGGCAGAAAAGTACTTATATATTAAATTAATAAGTTAGGGAGCAATATATTTATTTTTAGAAAATAAGCTAAAACAGCCTTTAAGTAAAGCTTCACATATGCAAGTGTGTGGAGTTACATCACAGAGATTACAAGGAGTAAAGAAGATCCAGTTTTATAAAATAAAAACATAAACTGATGAGTATGTCTTAAAAGTTTGTAAACAAAACATTTTAAGTTAATACTAAACTACAAAATATCTTATTTGAGTTTACACGTGAGCACTCTCGGAGCAAACATAGAAATGATGTGGTGATCAGTACTTCATGTTTCAAACATGTGAATGGCTGCGGTACAATTACCTGAAACAGCCAGGAAAGACACGCCCGCAGCTGTATTCAGAGTACGGTTCGGTGATCCCAGGAGACGCCAGGAGACGCGGGTAGGTCTGGAGAAGGAACAAAGGTCATTCTCGGGGGAGGGGGGTGCTGGGAAAGAAGCACCGCTGCCCCTTCCCCTCCCTGTTCAATACATGGTTATTTTGCACGTCCTCCCAAGCTACTGAGACACGCGAGCGTGGAGTCTCCCCTATATCAGGGTCAGCGTGAATGTCACGCCCTTGAACCTCTGGAAGCGTGAGCTAACTGCATCTCTTTCTTTTAGGATTTAGCCTATCTCAACTACATTCATGACAGTGATTGTAATGGTTGAAACAGTGCTTCAACTTGAGAAGTCTGAAAGGTCAACGGACTCGGCAGTCCTACCTCCGAGGGTGTAGAGGACACACCCTTACCGTTCTAGGATGTTGCTCAGTGTGTCAGCTCAGGAGTTCAGAAGTATAGCTAAGTGATCCTTAGGGGCCAGGGTCCTCACCTATACATCCTCATCGTGTACAAGAGCAGGACAGAACGTGGTGTGGGTGCAAAGGACCTCGCACGCAGGCACGCAAGCATGAGTGAGGGCTGGTTGCTTTTGCTTGGGAGGAGTTCCGGTCTTTGCCTTCAGCTTGGACGTGGTCTCCTGGCTTCTAACACAGACTGTTTGGCTTTTGCCGGGGATCTTCAGCCTTCTGTTGCAGGCCCACGGGCCTCCCGACACGGACTTGCGTGGACACTGCAGGGAGCTCCAGGCCCTGGCCTGGACCCTCCAGCTTCCAGCTTGCAGACCTGCTCTGCATGCTTGCTCATCCCCCTCTGTGGCTGGCCTTCATAAGCAATCGTGTGTAAGGTCATACCCCTTTTCCGCATCTTGTGTTGTATGAGTTTGTCTAGTAAATCCTTCTGGTACAGTGATGAACTGCTGGTTAGTGCACTAACAGTTTACTGCAGTAAACTCAACACAATGTTCTGCTGCACTCCAGTGTTGTCCACTACAAATTTAATTGGTGAACTTCTGAGGCCATTGGATTCTGTTCAATATCTGAAGTCACATGCAGGTTGTGATGTAACAAACCAAGAGCAAATTCACAATTTTCACTAGCTTGTTCTCATAGACTTTGCAACATAGCCAGTGAAAGTAGGGAGGACACAAATACACCAAGCGAAGAAATCCAGTTCTCAGCAAGTGAACTTCTAAATATCATGACTAAGAGAAGATATCTCTTTGCCTGCCTGTGACTCTCTCTCCCCATGCACTTGAAAGTGGATAGAACCTGTCTAGACTCTTTCATATTGAGCATGAAAGCACTGATTCTAGTATCTCTACTTTATCCTGAAAATAGGCCTGTTTCTGTTTTGTCCCTCTTACTTTTACGGTTCGCTCTCACATTTGTCTGAGAATTTATTATCGTGTGCTTTAATGGGCACTGCAGCATCCAAAGTCATCAATGTACTTCTGGTCAAGGAAGTTTGTAAGCAGCCTCAACTTGCGCTGAAACCAAAACTAGACAAACAAAGTCTACAGTGAGTCAGTTTATTTCCTGGCTCCTACTGTATACATAATGGATCAATGTGATGTCCTGAGGCAACTATAGGCTATTCAATTCTCTTAAAAAATATTTTTATACAGAGAAAGACAGTTAAAACACACCTGGGACAAAGCAGTTTCTAAGTGTTTTCTTTCTTTTAAGTTGTGCTAAGAGCAATTAATGTCAAATGTAGCTACTGATAGTTTAACCAAACTATATTTTGACATATATTTAATTTTTAGTATTAGGTTTTGACCCTAATATTTTGGAAAGTTCTCTGGAGATTATTCCTTTTGTGTAGCAGAAAATTTATATCCATAGATATTAGTAATTGCACTGGACCACCTGCAAGCACACAAAAATTTGCTTAGAAGGTTCAGTACCTAGTTGAATGCTTTCTATCGGTAACTTGACTTTCTTTTGTATTTAGTACAGGGTCTACAGGATCTCACTACACAGATCAGATTTGTAGTGACTCTCCTGTTTTCAGCCTCCCAGGTGCTGGGATTACAGGCACACACCATCACGCCCAGTCTCAATCACAGTCTCAGCTTGCTCCAGGGTCATGGCTGACACAGCATGCCGGGGATCAAACCCAGGTCCCTGAGTCTTCCTAAGAAGGCACTTTCATCCATTAAGCTATCTGGACAGCCCAGTAACTTGACATTTTTAATAATATTTCACAGTGTTTTTGTTTCTATTCACTCCAAGTTGCACATTAAGTTCTGCCCATACGTTCTTTAGGCAGAGCAGCTCAGGAGTCGTTATGTGCACAGCACCCATATGATGCTGCTGGCTCCTCACTCCAAAGGCAACTCTCCTGCACTCAGGAGGCTGAGGCAGGAGGCTCCGTGTGCATCCGAGGCCAGCCTGGGACAGAGCACGAAGTCAAGGCCAGCCTGAACTGCAGAGTGGGAGACTGCCTCAGAAAGACAAAACCATCAAGGCACCACATGCTTTTTCAATCAACCAATAGATTCCACATCTGAAACCTAATTCATATCTGAGAACTGAAACAAAAGACTCATCTTTTTTTTTAATTAGGGCTGTAACTTTTAAATCACATTGAACACTTCCTTCTCGCTCTTACTTAGCCACACGGAATATCTCCAGTCCTAAAATCCAAAATTCCAAATGCCCTAGAGTCTAAAACATGCCTGGAAGTGCCATGATGCTTCTCTTCCAAGTACTTTGCATACTTTGCATCGGTGATGCTAGGGGTGTGTGTGTGTGTGTGTGTGTGTGAGAGAGAGAGAGAGAGACAGAGAGAGACAGAGAGACAGAGAGAAACAGAGAGACAGACAGAGACAGAGACAGAGAGAGACAGAGAGAGTGCAAGAGAGAAAGAGAGAGAGACAGACAGAGAGAGAGAGAGAGAGAGAGAGAGAGACAGAGAGAGACAGAGAGAGAACAGGCAAGAATCATTACAAGATTATCCTCCTACCCCCTTTGGCCTTTAATGATTTTATGTTCTATTAAATGTGATCGAAACTCTTTAAAGCTAAATTCACTCAGCTGTCATGACTTCAATCAGCAGACCTTGTAGTAAGCAATGCCAAATGGCTCCCCTGCTAAGTGGCCCCACCCTTCCAATTACAATCAATAAGCCATTTTGCATCACTATGTCTCTTTACATCAGCCTCGCCCCTTAGAACAGTTGCAGCTAAGCTTTGTAAGGATACCCATGTGCAGCTCAAGAGAAAATTCCTAGCGTCTTGCTGATGGCAGTCCACGGGGCATAGTCCTCTAATGGGCCATCAGATCTCACAGAAAGTGCAGGATACTCTACAGAACAGCACCAATATAAACTTAGTAAACAGCTGTGCAAGAGAAAATGGGGATGGAGCCTTTAAGCCGGAGAGCCAACAGAAGTCATTGAATCTGGTCCCGAGTAAAGGAGGAAGAATAATGCCTGAGGCTATGCCAACTGTCAGGAGAGTCACCTTCCTGACACAGAGCAGTCTTAGCTGGTTTTTGTTTGCTTTCTTAGCCGTATTTACTGATGTCACAAACATTCCTTAGCAGCTGCCTGGGACAGTGGGCCCTTTTAGAAACAGTAAGTAAAATAAAAAGAGCACTTCCATGGACAGTCCCCTTCCTATACTTCATGCATCTACTTCTCTGCAGGACTCCAGGGTCAGTGGCCCGTGGCTCCTGTAAACTTTCCCATCTAAAATAGCTCACAAGAAGGACCAGCAGTATGAACCCTAGAACCCATCTCTGCAATTGGTCTGAGGCTGTCACTCACCTTAATCCTGCTTCTCTAGCACAACATATTATAAAGAACCCCATCCACAGTTAATGCCAAGGTTGTGGCTTGACGAGAATTAAGTTCCAAGTTTGCATTTCTGAAGAATTTGAACCTTTTATAACCACACCTCAGCCCAGGAGGACTATTAATGGACAGAGAATAGGCATGTCGGGAGGTGCTCAGGTGGATTACCTGGGTTCAAAACTAATTCTTTTGTCCCACAATGTTAAAGGCAACATTGACTTTTCCTGCTGATTTTGGTGAATTACTTCGGCTGATGTAGTGAGAACTAAAAGATGGAATCCATAGAGCCCTGTGAGCAGCTGTGTTAGCCTTTAGTTTGACAGGAGCTTTTAGGAGGAGCTTGGCAAGGGTGTGTCTTGTTTTACACCCACGACGCAGAGGCCTCCAGATCTGTGCGGACAGAAAACAGAATCCTCCAATGTGTCACTCAGAGCGATGGCAAGTGACGTGTACTTCTGTTCACTTCCTCCTGGGTCCATACAGTACTCCTCTTGAAAGTAGGGCACTGTTTGAGTAGTAGATGTCACTTCACAGGTACTTTGTGACCTGAGAGACAGTACTTCTTGAAGTCTTAGTTCTTTCTCTGAACTGGTAGTCAGATGCATACTTTCAAAGGGATTCCAACACTGAAAGTCCAGGTCCCTCGGAGTACTACGTAAGTGATAAATCCAGGAGTCTATTTCTCCATGGAGAATTTAGTCCCTGGTTAGATTTTGGGATGAGTAGAAATCTATAAGAATTTATAATATTTTTTTAAGCATTCCTAACAGGAAAGTCAAACCTACACTAGGATTAACTATGTGCCAATTATCTAGAGAATGAATCCCTAGCCTCTATAATGGGCGACTTCATGTTATCTATCTACTGCTCCGTTGTGGTAGATACATTCTGGGGACATTATGCAGAAACACTAAAATCTTTATGCATTTTGCCCAAGTCCCACACGTGGAAGCACACGACTCTACACAGATCACCTGTCTCTAGCCTTCCAACCTTTTGCTTTACAAACTCTTGACCCAAGTGAGTGATGCTGACCACTGCCCAAGTTCAAATTTCATAATTACAAATTTGCCTACTCTGTGCATGATGTCACATTTGCACATTGCTCATTCCGACCACTGAAACCTGAATGTGGTGCTCAGTTTTTTCCCTTGTCAGCTAGATGGAGCATCGGATCGACACACTTAATTTATTGCCATGTGTGACACAGTTCTTGAGTCTCTGGAGAGATGGTGGAGCATGAAGAGATGAGGGCAAGAATGAGAAGTTGAGGTCTGGTGGGGCCCCACTCCCCATGGGAAAAGGAGCTGTCCAGCAATCGCAGTGTGTTTATTCACACATCAGCGTAAGCGGATGTTTGCAGGGAATCTTGGGAAGGGGAAGATGCAGAACAGGAAGAGCGCCAGTCTCCAGTCAAGCATCGTGCCTACGGTCACATAGAGAGGCAAGTGTCTATGTTAGCTTAGCAAGGGCCAAGCCACACTGTGCAGCAGCTCCCTGAGCTGTGCACAGATTCAACTGGGCCCCCCTGAACTCAGGAGAGGCGGTGACCTTGTCCCACATAACGGTCACAGATGGCTTCATCCACAACAGTTTCTAATTCCAGTTGTTCACTTACAGGTATCACTGCCTTTCTATAGAGTATCAGTCCCACTAAATATCATGTAGCATATTGTGTCCTCCTGCCATTCAATACCATACACACACACACACACACACACACACACACACACACACACACACATTTTTATCTGCATTTTTCTGGCGGGCTTGCTTATGCTGACAGCAGCGCTCGCTTCTGTGAGAACGTTCTCTCAGCCTACGGAGCAGGTTGCAAGGAAGCTGCCACCTTTTCTTGGGACACCTGTTCCTGTCTCCCCAGCTTGAGTCCTTACTGCTGTCTGACATCCAGGGAAGGCTCAACACTCCACCAACCTCTGTTTGCTTGAATGATTATTGGAACTTTGTCAGAGTTCTGTACTTTGGGAAGGAAACTTTGTAAGAGTTTAAAACAATCTTGCAGATTATCAGTGTGCTAGTCCTGAAAACAAACAAAAAACCCCACAAGTTTGAGCAGATGAAACTATCAAACCAGTGAAGTAGATGCAACCAGGCCTCTGGCAGGTGAGAGGACAGACGCACAGCAGAGACTTAGAGACCCGTGACACACGAGCTGAAACAGCCAGTCCTTTCACCTCTCTGCTAGTCTGTCATCACTAGAGCCACACGTCCAGAAGAACAGACGCAGCGCAAGAGCAGAGGTAAACACAGGAATAATATAGGGAGGCTGTTACGTCAGCAGCTTTCTCCAGGTTAGTCATAGCTACTTCTCAAAGGATTCCAACAATGACTTTTTTGTGTGTCAGCTACAAGTAATTTGTGAAAATTAATATACCAGGAAGGGGCATAGCCAGGAAGTTTAACAAAATAGATGACAACTTTGAAACCATATGCATATATTTAGTATAAAATTAATTTATTATTCACTGAATTAGAAAATAAGCTTTGCTTGACAGTTTTGTTTGAAACCCAATATTTATTTAATCTATGGATGCTTTTAAACAATTAGATATTGTCAAGCTGAGGAAATTATAACAGTTACTTATATGTATTTTTCCTTAGAATAAATTTAACTTTTTAATTCCAATAGATAATAATATATTTTGGCCTCAGAATATAAAGCAAATAACATGGCCTCAGAATAATTATATTTTCTGATAACTTATGGAAATATAGAGAATGACCTATATTTTCAAAAACTGTTGAGATAGTAAATCATTATTTGGAAAAGTATGTATAATTTTTAGTTTTTAATTTATAATGAATTTAAATGCTCATTTATCTCTGATGCTGTTACTTTATTGTTGTTGTTTTGGAAGTGTCATTTTCATGTAACTCCACAGCTCAATTATATGTTTTAAGATATGTGACTTAATGGATATTAAAATTATTTATTTACTAACCCTGTATTTGTATCTCTTAGTAATTTTTTTTTTGTGGAACTGGGGATTGAACTCAGACCCTTGCACTTGCAAGTGCTTATTCTACTGATCCATCTCCCTGGCCTGGTAAATGTTTTAAGATGAATTATACATTATTTCCAGGGATGATGGTGCACACCTATAATCCCAGCACTCAAGAGGCTGAGGCACAAGGATCTCCATGAGTTTGAGTCCAACCTGGGCTACTTAGAGAGATCTTTTCTCCAAAAAAATACACATCATTTGCATTGATTTGGTTTCTACATTTATAAAACACAGGTGAGGACTCTCCCTCTCAATATTGAGTGGCTCTAAGCTGAGATCACTATCTCTATGGGAATTCTAAAAGGATTTTTATGTTCTGGTTGGTTCTTTCATCCAGGTTTAAGTATGTGTTCTCAGATCTGTCAGGATAGATAGGAGACAATGAGGGAATTCATTTTAGGAAACTCTGAGGAGTGTCTTGTCCTTCTTCTCTGCACCCCACTCATGTCACCTAGGATACATTAAGGAAAATGTTCAAAGGTGTTATAACAATTCTTGACTTAACACCATTTTCTACTTATACTACTTTGATGTTGTCTCTAAATAATCAAAGAATGAACACACTTTCCATCAGGTGACTGTATTTAAACGGTGATATTTAATTTTATCATTCTTAGTTCAACTATGACATTATTTTCTCATGAATATGTTTCAATGTATTGATAGCATATCACTAAGATTCTGAAATTATCTTTTCAAAATGTTTTCTTTTTCCCTCAGAGCTGGGGAGATAACTCAGTGGTCGAAGTTCCTGCCTGGCAAGGGCAAGGACCTGGACTTGATCCCCAGTACCCCAGGCTTTGCTGGCCCTGGCCCCCCGGGTACTCCTTGCTGGCCATCAAGACCGGCTATGGTGATACACTCCTGCAATCCCAGTGCTGGGGATGCTAGACAGGAGAGCACTGCAAATCCAAGCTGTGTAGCGAAAGCCTGTACCAAATAAAGAAATAAAAGATTAAGAAAATGGATTTTTTTTGGCTTTTAAAGGGTAACACATAAGATGACACAATAAAAAGAAAAACTCTAGTAGTCTTCAAAATATTCCCTATCAGGCAGAAATTACAGTATAAATCTATATTGGTTTTATTTGTGACCTGTTTACAATACATCTGCCCCACTGACATAAATTCTGGTTATTTATCAGTGCAGGGGAGCAGGGGATGACCCATGATCTTAATAACACCTCACTGTTCCATAAGAACAAGGGTGCTGCCCAGACGTACGAACACAGGCGAGGAAGCACTCGGCGTTCCTGCTCATTAGGGACACAGGGATGAAGGCAGCACCGGGACGCCTCCTCACCCCAGAGAGAATGGCTGTCACCAAGAAATCAAATGACTATAAATGCTGGTGAAGCTTCAGAAAGAGAAGAGCCTTTCTACATTGCTGGAGGGAAGTAGACAAGCACAGCCACTATGTATAGAGATTACAAAACAAAGAAACATGCAAACTGGAATTCCATACAGCCCAGGAATTTCCTGTCCAGGTATCATTCCACCAAGAGTTAAAAGCATCACATTACAGTCACACCACACATAGTCAAGTCTAGAGTAGTGCAATTCATAGCTAAATCTTTTTTTTTTTTTTTAATTTTAGGGATGAGTCTACAAGGCATTCAGGGTCTTACCAGTAGATTGGACTCATAGTGACCCGCCTGTTTACAGTCTCCCAAGAACTGGGATTACAAGAGCATGCCTCCATGCCCAGTCTCAATCACTGTCTCAGCTTATCCCAGGGGTGGGGCTGGCATGGCAGGCCTGGCAATTGAACCTCCAATCCCTGTGCCTACCTGCATGCACTTTAATCTACTGAGCTATTTGGCTGGCCCTCATAGCTAAATCCTGGAGGCAGCCTTTAAATCCATTAACAGATGAGTTGATATAGAAAATGTGGTTCTAATACACAATGAAGTACTACTCTGCCATGAAAAAAGGTGAACAGAAGCGTTTGGAGGACAGAGGATGCACCTTGAGATTGTGAGGTGACATACAGCACATACAAAAGCTTCAATAATACATGGCTACTTTATATGACAAACCTAAATAATAAACAAACAGCAAATTAAAGGTAGATGACAGGAGCTAGGAATAAATCTTCACAGCCAGGGAGGGACATAGACATGGAGGAAGGGTGCCAGGGAAGGACGCAGAGATGAAGTAGGGAGCGAGGAGGTGTTGTGAAGCTCAGCTCCTCGCAAGGGTGTAGTCACCACATATGGCGCAGGCACGCTAATCAAGAAAAGTCTGCAGTATAAAAGTAACCTCTCAAATTCTACACTGCAAAAAGGAGCTATGTTATTCATGTAAGGAGAGTGAAGATGTTCCTTTCATTTAGTTTCTTCTTTTAATAAAATGGATTTGCTCCATTTGTGTATTTTTGCTACATTTAAAAATTTTGCTTAAAGTTACATAATAAGCAATTTCAATAGTTCTAATTTTTATAATTTCTAATCAGTCAGTTTTTATCACTTGCTTTCAGTCATATTTCCCATTAGCTTTCTTTCTTATCAAAAATTTGAATGTCAGGGGCCAGGGAGATGGCTCAGTGGAATAAGCGCTTCCCTGGCAAGCGCAAGGACCTGAGTCCGATCCCTGGTTCTGGGGAAAAAAAAAAAATAATGTCATCTCATTTAACCTATACTGGATATTGTTTTTTTTGCAAATTTTCATGAGAATCCTGTTCTCTTTCACACTGTTATGGGGTTTGTTGTTCATACTTATTTTATGTAAAACAGAACTTACTTATCTTTTAGTTAGTATGTCTAGACTGAAGTTGATGTAAATTTGTCTAAATTATTTAGATTCTGGATAAAGCCCACCTGACAATTTCTGAACATAATTTTTCTAAATTAAGGGATTATTTCAGTCTACACCCCTTTAGGCGGAGCAGCGCAGCAGCCACCTGCAGCCCATCTTGTGAAATGGATTCAAATGCTCTGCTCTCTTTTATGAACCTCTAGACTTTTTCAGAAATTCATAACATTATTGGCTTGATTTCTATACAAATCTGTTTCATCTATTGCAGATTTATATACCGCAAGTCTGTTAAAATGGTGTGTTAGATATAACTGGTTCTTGTGGAAAAAAATATGTTTTCTATAGCGATATAGTCTGAAATAATTTTTACTTTTTTCTCTGAATCTATAACCACCGAGAAATAAACATAAGTAATGCAGCGGTGAAATGAAACTGTTAAATAGCAGTCATTTTGTCCTCTGGGGGGCTTTGCAAACTATAATCGCCCAAGCTGCACGGGGGTCCCTGCGCACCCAGCCTGCTCCTGTCGTTGCGCCTCTCTGTGTCCCCGTGTTCTGCGTAAAATATCCCTCTCACATCTGCCCTTGACTTTCTTATAGCACCCAGTGTTTTGTCAAAGCCCTCAATCTTCAGGCTTTTCAACTTACTTTGTTTGGATAAAAATATAAAATAAATGTTTCCCGATTATAGATGCATTTTTTCATACCATGGAACACTTTGTTCAAGTGAAAACAAGCCAGTGAGCGAAACAGAAAGGGATCGTGTGCACTGTTCAGTCCTCTGCGACTTCTGGGGTCATTCGCCTAATTTTCCTTGTATTACGCAGCCTTCACCTTTGTGCTCTCAGCTTGTGAATAAAATGCGTGTTCTAACTGCTCTTCACTTCTGCTCCTGTGAGGATTTCTCCCGAGATCCGCATGTTGCTGCTGTGCTTACACGGACAGCTTCTGCACACTTCATTTGTTCAGGTGCTGTGACCTCCGTGTTTGTCACTTATCTTCCTTTTGCAAAAGTTAAGTTTAGCATTATGTACCCAGTCTTGTTCTCTGTTGATAAAGTAAACATTTATACTTGTCTTCATTGATAGTTTTTATCTGTTACTTAGTACTTATCTAGGAAGGCCACAATTATTTGTATGAAGTATGACATTGCTTTAATAGCTATAGAAAAATCAAAACTACACTTTCAGTTTTCTGTAAAAATTTATCTTTTGTTTTCTGTATAATCATATTACTCACATATTTATTAGTATATTATGAGCTCAGTAAATATTCTCACATGACTTAGTGAATAATGATAGTTACTGAGCATCTATTATACATAAAAATAAGTGAAAAAGACAAATAAACATACTTGTATTACATACAAAAATTTTGTAATCGATAACCGTATTGATGATAACTTGTATTTTCTTGGCTTTGTGTAGTTTGTACTTAGAACATGAGTTCTATCCAACTAAGCCATTAATTTTGATTATAGAATGACAAACTGCAGCTTGCGGATCAGACACAGCCCACATTTGATTTTGTAAATAAAGTTTAACTGTAGCAAAGCTAAATTCATTTTATTTCTGTGTGGTTTATCATGGTTTCATTCCATAATGGCAGATTTTGGTAGTTTCAAGGGAACGCATATAATTTAAAATATTTGCTCTTTGTTTCTTTGGAGAAAATTCTTCTATATCTCTATTACGATGGCAGATTTTTGGTGTTTAATTTATCTTAGAATACTGTTATAACATTGAGAAAATGTATGTTCTTATAGTTTTTAGCATGATAAAAAAATCCACATGAAAATTGTGCCTGATAAGGACCCCATTAATGTTAATGAGGTACTACATAATGCAATATATTTTAATCAAGTTAAAAATGTCCACCTTCTCCAACATTTTTCATTTCATTATGACAAAAAACATTTTCTATGTGCTATTTGTTTCTTTCCTCTTGCAGCCTGAAGCAGCCTCTTTCTAGCTCTCGTCTTTAGGGTCCTGACTCTAAAATGACTCTGAGTAGTCTTGATTCAGTTATAACTGACTGGTGACCCTAACCTTTGCCTTCCTGTATGTGAAGCGTAGCTTTCCCCAGGTCTGGGATGTTGTCCGTTATTTCTTTCAAGACGTTTTTCCTTCTTTACTGTTCTCAAATCTTTCTTGAACCCCAATAACCCAAATGTTTCTTTTAATACGTTCCCCCAATTCTCATAAACTTTCATCATTCTTTTTGCGTTTTCTCTGACCACAGTTGATTTGAAAGTGGCCTCAGTTGACCCAATTTCTCTTCTTATTGATTCTTCATTCGTTGTCTTCTATTGGATTTTTAATTTCCCTGAGACTATTTTATCTCAAAGATATATTTCATGCTCAAAACTTTCTTTCATCTTTTTTTCTGTTAGAATATTGATCTATTTCCCCACGTTTTCAAGTTCATTGTGTTGCAAGTAGTTCTACTAAGTTATATGAGGACTTCCCCATTCTCTATCCATCAGGGGCAGTGTTCGGCATCCTATTTTGAGTATCAGAGGAGGGAATGAGAGATCTTTTGCTACTTATTCAAAAGCAAAATTGTCTGGACGTTGAAGCATTAAGTTTTATTTTTCCTTTTCTTAACCTGTCTCTATTTGTGCCTATATTGTCAGAAATTCAGAGTAGGATGGCTGTCACCTCTGAGTTTGTGGTCACTACCACTATTTCTGCACTGAACCTACTCAAGGTGAGGCTTGTTGTGGTCTCCTGTTGGTACACTGTCACTGTTTGACTACTAAAAGTCAGTTCAAGTACAAGTTAATTATAAATTACTTTTGATGTGTCATTCAGAAAAGAAAAAAAAAACAAAGAAAAAAATTCTCCCCATGAGCCTCTCCTTAGTGATGTATTTGATGCTGGGGCTGGCCTAGACATGTCCTCCACTGTGACTGGTGTTCAGTTGTGCCTGGTGGGAATTCACCTGTCTCTACCCAGAGCCACTGCACAGCTGAGCCCCAGGCCCCAGGACACATCTGTAGTCACCAGAGCAGGGAAGCTGTGTCACATGCTGGCTTGTGTATGATCAAGGTCCACGCTACGCACTGCCTATTGGTAGGTCGACTTGCAGCCCAAGGCCACTGCCGCCAGCAAAAGGTGGTTCTGGCTGGAATAGACATCTGGCAGATGGGGTTACGCATCTCTCCTGGAGCTATTCTGGTCCCCCAGCTACAACTTGGCCTGGAGATGTGGCCTTAGGCTCTGCCCAGTGTTGGGTTTCCACTCGCTTATGACTAAGTTCCAAGACAGTCTCACTACTTGACCTACACTCAGTAAATGTGAATTCTACTCTGTTCAGTTACTGGGGCTGGAATAATATGGGTGAAGGCAGTTCATTGCCACTTGGGCTAACACCAAGTAGAGTCACTCCTAAGTCTCACAACCACAGTCATCTTCACAGTCTTAGGGGTGCACAGAGTCAGTGCCACGGTTGGCAATGATGCACACTGCCCCATCACACATCCCTGCCTGATGGCAGGGCTGTTACAGGGCCCCACGACCATTGGCCTGAACGAAGCTGTGATGCCCAAAATTGGGAGACACGTGGAAGAAAGTATTCCCTCAACCCAGGAGATTTATTCAGGTGGGCGGTAGCTTTGCATCATGGCTCTCAGGTCCTTTAACAATCTTGGGAGGAGGGAGAGGAAGGCCAGCCCCACTCCAGGGCTGGAGATGACACAGGTCAAACATTCGTGCTTGGCAGCATCCACAGGCCTTGCCCTGATATCAGGGCAAATCTAGCTCCTGTTTATGCCCTCTGGACTGTGGACATGATTTCTCTCAAACTGATTAAAAGAAATAAGGGTCAATGGTTCAGGTGCTGGTTCACACTATGAGAATCCTGGGTCTGGATTCAACAAAACCCTTTACTTCATTTCTGCCTTGATCCCCAGATAGTGGACAGCCTGCCCCGCGGCTGTACTGCCTGAAATTGGAGGTAGGGTGGTAGAGGCAGTCAGTGACCAGGGCTAATAGATCTAAGAGCTCAGGCTGCAGGTATTGACCTTGCTCTATTTTTTATGGGGTTTTGCTGGACTCTGGTTTTTACTATGATTTGTGCTGATTTTAAGTCTAAGTTCTAATCTAAGTGTTTTACCTTCTTCGTACTGAGGTGTATCTCTCTGTGTTGGACTTCCTGTGTAGAAAGTTAGGGATGAGATGGGGCAGGCTCCTCTTTTGCTCATCTTCTCAGTACTTTTTCCCACCTTTTTATACTAAAGTCAGCACTTAGAGTCATTCACCCGTTTTGCTTTTGTTCTTGGGAAGGCAGTTGGGTTTGGGAATGGGTGTTCAAGTTGGTTTTCCTGTAGAGAAGAAGCACCAAAGGCTCTTAGTCAGAGCAAACTTGATCTACTTCCTGAGATTTTTTTTAAGTAAGAGAAATATTTGTTTATTTGCTGTCTCCTTACTATTTGATGTACATGTATTTGGCACAAAGTAAAAATCACCCTTTGCTACAACAAAATACATAATGTCAATGGGTGTGGTGGATTCCAAGAAAGGTAGGAAGGAAATTGACACACTGAAATGGGGATGGTGGTGTGTGCTTATATGCTTAGCAGTCAGGAGGTTCAGGCAGGGGGATCACCGTGAGTTCAAGGCCAGCTTGGGCTCCACAGTGAGTTCAAATCTAGTAGAACTGTATAGTGAGAACTTATCTCAAAAAAAAAGATACATAGACTACATTATAGTGTCACTCACCACTTAAAATAAAGCTAATTAAAGAAACACAGGCGATGAGAGAGGGGAGTACGGCACTCGGAGCAACAGCCGTTCATCGGGCGCCACTGCATCTCTGAGGATTCGTCCATCAAGCGCATCTGACTTCTCAGCCTTGTACTTGCTCAGCATTGAGACACAGGATTTTTCATTCTTAAGAAGAAAATATAATTCTAAAGGACAATTTTATAATTGCATCCGCTAATGCTTCCTCTGATTAGTACTCTGCTTAGAAAATTGCAATTTTTTTTTACATTACATTTACTGTTGTTCTTCAGTTAATAGCAACAAGAATTAATAAAAATTAAAGCTATTCCATTAGTCAAACAATTTTTTCTAAACCTTAAGTGGCAAAACATATTTTCAAAAGTATTACAACTTGATTCCAAAAAACATTCTCTTTTGCAGATTTCCTGTGTTAGTTTCCCTTGCAATTAAGGAAACATCATTTGTCAAATATGTTACTAAAATTTTTCTAAGTAGTAGCTTAAATAGAAAATTTAAAATCTGCCTGATCCAAAACAGAAGCCAAGGGCCAGTGAGATAGCTCAAAGGACTAAGCTCCTCTGAGCTATCTCACGATCAGGGACAGGGGTTCGAGCCCAGCACCACATGCCATGCTGGCCCTGTCCCCGGGTATGGTGAGCGGGTCATAGAGTCCAGGTGTGATGGCACATGCCTGTAATCCCATCACTGGGGAGGTTGAAAACAGTAGGATCACTGCAAGTCTGCGTTGTGTAGTGGGAACATGAAAAACAAAACAAAACAGAAGCTGCTTCCCCAGTTGGGAAAACCCCTTCGTAGCAGAAGAAAAGGCCTCAAAATTATTTATAATGCATGTTCTCTTTTCTTTTTCAAAATTAATTAATTATTTATTTATCCATTTGTTTATTTGGTAGCAGCTTGGGCTCCCAG
The DNA here is from genome assembly GCF_000260255.1 of Octodon degus. Lineage (NCBI taxonomy): Eukaryota > Metazoa > Chordata > Mammalia > Rodentia > Octodontidae > Octodon > Octodon degus. The sequence goes on along the minus strand of NW_004524588.1, from coordinate 24,992,521 downwards.
TGATCGTCCTGTCTCAGCCTCTCCAGTGCTGGGATTGCACGTGTGAGCCACATGCCCAGTTTCGGTGGCCTTCACGGTGCAACTGGGGTCCAGGACCGGCGCGGCATGTGGTACCAGGGATCAAAACGAGTTGATACATATTTTCTCTGGAGAAATCTGATGATTTTGACATCTATTCTTTTTCCTAAGCCCTTCATAGGCAGTACCTTATTAGTTTACACATGAAGCTTCTGGTTTTCAAACCATTGTTCCTACATTTCTTGATTATGTTCTCTGAGGAAAAAACATAATGCCACTGTGTATTTGATTTACAGCTTTCTTCTCTAATTTTATTATTACTGCTATTATTATCATGAGAATAAAAAGTGAAATATATATATTTACAAACATATACAAATATTCATATGTATACAAAATAGTTAGGATAAATATACAGCTATTTTCTCGTAGTGCAATGTGAAGAAAGATTTGTACTAATAGTTTTTGGACAAGATATTTTGTCTGCATCTTGTACTATGAATAAGTACTACGAAGACAACAATATTCAATGTATTAATTATTGTAACTGCCCTAATAATCTGTTTTGAACCTGTCTCATTGCTATTTCTTTCTCAATAAAATTTTCAAAAGGTTAAAAAAATAGAAATAATACAGAACTTCACCAAGTAAAAGAACAAGAGTTGAACAATGGCTGTGTGTTGCATGATGTCGTCTTCATACGGTGGGTGGCAGCGACTGACCTCTTTCCATGCAGAGCCTTGCAGTAGAAGCAAGCGGGTGTAGGCTCTCGTAGAGCCGAGCTTCCCCTTTCCTCTGTCTCTGTGGATCTCTCTTTTCTCCTCTTTTTCTTCTTTCGTCTCTCCATATCTCACCTAATACATGTTTAGCTTCCTTTTTTGACATAAGAATATTATTTTCACTTTCAGGTTAGGTTGAAAATCCAGAATTTTGTTTTCATGAATGTCACAAATAGATTAATAATAATTATGATGTGTTTAACTTACGTTATAACATCTACCAGGAGAACTTTTGATATTTTAAGTCATACATAATCATATGCTTTACAGTGAAATTCACATTGATATAAATTATGGTTTTACCTGTGTAATAATATGAATGATGATTTGAATTCACCTAACAGAACTTAATAATTTCATTATTCTATTTCATATTTGGATTTCAGTATTTCCTTTAAAAATTCATATTGTAGGGGCCAGAAAGATAGCTCAGTAAAAGAAGCACCTGCCCTGCAAGCACAAGTTCCTGAGTTCAATCCCTGGCACCAAAAATAAAAAAGTTCATATTGTAATCACTGGTGCAATTTTTCTATTAATTAGAGAATGTATAATTATTTGAAAATATCAGAATATATATTATATATATATATATATATATATATATATATATATATATATAAACATATGGAATACTATCTATGTTAATATCTTTGGAATCAGGCAACTTATTAAATAAATCTCCCAGCTAATTGAAATTGCTCAGCAATTTAATAGCATTACCCTTTCAGATAAAATGTGTGTTTATAAAAGATTAGGAAGATAATACATGAGAACCGCGATGCGGAAAAGACAGCTTCGCTCTATCTTTACAATAAAACAGTCAAGAAGTAGGACAGCAAAGAACATCAGAACTCTGTTTCACATCAGCTAGAAAGCATGCACTAACAAGGTCTGCAGAGATAGGGCCCCATGCGTGGCCACGTGAGGAGCTGTGTCGCCTGTTTGATTTCTTTACAGGATGGCTGTGTCCAGAGAGGACCTCAAACAGTTTTACTGTCCGTTCAGTAAACTCTACTAGATACATACATGAAGAAATAACTTGTTAGAGGGTTAAATCTGAAAGTAGTCCATGTTGGGGTAGATTTCAGCGTAGGATAGAGAGTCCTAACTGTATAGGAAACGTTCCAGCGATCAAAATCCCAAATCAGAAAGCAGTGCACCCCTGGAGGGCACTAGCAGAGCTGAAGTTCACTCTCACTGTGGCCACCCTTGGCCAGGTTTGTCCAGTGGAGCTCCTAAAGCCACATGTAGTCATGACAGTCTTTGTGTACATACAAGGAAAAAAAATAGACTGCTTGGCCATTAACTCTGAAGGAGCAGAAATGATCATCTACAGACCTGCACAGAAATCTGCCAGCGAATGTCCCCACCCTCCACTAGGAGGAGCTAAATTT
>NW_004524588.1:24986549-24989230 GCF_000260255.1 Octodon degus | reverse complement strand
TTTCTTCTTTTTTCTGTCTTCATTCTTATGGAAATTGATGCCATTTTCTTCACAGGCACAATAATTCTTTATTTTAGATTTCACTAATGTGGGAACCATTTGCTCAAATAAGAGTCAAATGCAAGAGTTTTTCTTGAGGTTCTTCCCATAATTTTTACACTTCAACCTCTTGCCTGCTTTTCTCAAAACTCAACAGCTTTTAGGAAACGTTTTTGCCTGTGTCTGATCAATGCCATTCTGCTGAGAAGCTTGACTTAGAGCCTTTCCAGTTTCGCTGCTTGTTGGTGATTATTGCTCCATAGCATTCACTTTCCTCCATCTCTAGTTGAATATAGCTTTTCTTGTCTCCTCAAAAGAGGTTATAAATTTCTGCAGTCTGTTTTGCCCTACACGAAGCACATCAAACATCCCCCTGAGAGATTATGGCTCATCCTTTCTGACATCCGGGGGAGCTGTCCACAGCTAAGAAGACAAATACAGTGCTGAGCTCTTTGAGAGAGGGGCTTGAAAATTCCATTTGATGATTTTATATTTCCCCTGAAAAGCACTAAAAGAATGACAATACTTAGCCAGTATCTATTTCATATAACCATTGCCGGGATTCATTAGATCAAGTATTATGTGCTTAGAGCTCTTCAAACAAAAAAAAATTTTCAGTTACCCCCAGATTTTCCTTCTCTGGTCCTTTCAAGACCTTTCACTGAAGTTAGAATAGTTAATTATTTAAATTTTTTCAAAGGGGACTCATGATGAAGGTAGAATATGAGAAGCTTTTTTATTTAAAGCTTGATATAAAACAGCAGGCATTTGTCCAGTATAAATTTTCTTCCCTGCAATGTATCAAATGACTATGTCAAAAATATCCTGCCACAATATGTTTCCCTGCAGGCCTTGCTTGACATGAGAGATTTTGAACTAGCCTGAGTCTTGCACAAAGTGTAATTTTCCTTCTAGTATTTCTAAGCGCAATGTGTGTATATGTGTTTAGTGCATGTAAATGCACATTAGAATTTGACAAAGCTGAGCCCCTCACTCCCTTTCTTCATTGCATGGATGGTGATGGATCATAGAAGTGTTAATTCAGCTTCTCCACTCCTCCATCAACCCCTGACCATACAACTAGAAACAGAAGTCTGAGATCCGCCCTTCCCTCCTTCCACTGGTTGGCATCTGAGGGCCTAGAGAGCTGCTGGAACACCAGTGACACAGTAGGACCTCGGCGAAGGTGCATGCGAAGGACAGGTGGGCTGAGAGAGGTAGAGACATTCCATGCAGTGTTAGCAGTATGAGCCAACAATTTATCTCTAGCCCTCCTTTTGTTTCATTCTATTCATCCATTCTCGCCTTGTCTTTCATCAACTGTCTCGCTTGAATTTACGTTTCTCTCATGTGAGTAAACATCATCCCTTCTCTTTCTGGTTTACTTCAGAACTCCCAGGCCTCTCTTCCAATCCTACCCTCCTGTGTCCTACAATTACCCAAATCCTGCTTGATCATTCTGTGCCCTCAATCATATCCTACTCTATTTAACCTCATTCATCTCTCCGCCCTACACCCATGGTGCTGAACCACCCCCACCCCAAAACACAGTAAAAACACTTTACAAAGTGGACAATCATTGCTCATAAGTTCCTGGTATAAATTAGAGTATATTATATTTCTTTATATCTTTCACCTACAGTCACAGATGTCAGGCTAATAGAATAATTTGTCAGTCAGCAGATTGTACTTGAGTCTGTTGTTATTGAACTCAAACTGCTTTAGCAAAGATATCATACTGCTATAATCAATTTTTACCACTATAAGCCAATACTTGTAAGCAATTGTAAGGGGTCAGAACCATCAACATAGTCCAGTGCCAAAAGAATGAGGCTTAAGTGAAATTGATAGCAACTCCTCAGACTTAATATATTGGCAATGTAGGATTCGGGATAGACATAAAGACCAAGTACCACCTACATCTAAAAGACACCTGAAATAACAGACACCTCCTAAGAAAGCCTCAACACCAGTGGTAGGGCTATCTAGCATAAGATATCTAAAAGCATCAATATAGAAAACAAAATGAAACAGAAAATACAAAACAAAGAAACACAGTGTAGTGCCTATGCCTAGCCCTCTCAGAACAGTCCAGAACACAAAAACATAGAAAAGTAATTGGTGACAAACAAATGGAACTCTCTGAAATGGTAACAACAGAAGTGAAAAAAATGGAATAGGCCATAAAAAGATAATCTCTAGACTCTAAAAAGAAATTGATATCAAAACAAAAGACATTAAAGCAGATGCAAATAAACAAATAGAGGGACTCAGGAAAATGATGGAAACTGTGAATGCCAAATGTAGACAAAAATGGAATCAATGAAATAGATCTAAAGGAAATGCAGAGATCAGAAAGTCCATTGAAAGTTTATGCAGCAGATTGAATGCAGGGAAGGATAGAATAGGAGATATAGGGGACAGGAACATGATTAGTGACCAGGTAAAGAAAGACATTTTTAAAATCATGAAAGACCATGAAAAATCAAGCCAACAGCCATAGGATGAAGCAACAAAGAGCAAAACATGAGACTGACTGGAATCTGCAACAGGCTGGAGACAGTGAAAAAGCCATTTAAACCCTCTTCAAAGAAATGTCAGAAAACTTCCTAAATACATATAAATAACTTGACAGAAAGAAA
>NW_004524588.1:24980211-24986449 GCF_000260255.1 Octodon degus | reverse complement strand
AAGAAAGAAAGAAAGAAAGAAAGAAAGAAAGAAAGAAAGAAAGAAAGAAAGAAAGAAAAAATAGGACTCTCAATGGTTATGACCAAAAAAATTCTGCAGCAAGGTACATAAAAATCAAGATTCCAGAAACTCAGGACAAGATTTTTTAAAAAAGCATTCGAAGGATGGAAAAATCACCTGCAAAGGAAAGCCCATCACAATCACAGCAGACTTCTCATCACAAATCCTCAAATCTCAGAGAGCTTGGAGTGAGGTATGTCAAGCCTTAATGGAAAATAACCTTCATCCCCGATTGATAGACCAAACAAAAATATCATTTGAAATTGATGCAGAATGAGAGGCTGCCATGACAAATAGCAACTGAAGAAAGCTATCACCACCAAAGCAGCTTTTCAGAATGCTCTAAAGAACATATTAGAAGGAGAGAATAAAGACCACAAAAAATATGAACAACAACAGAAAGAAGCCACCAGGCAGCCAAGTAGTTAAACAAAGAAGAAAAAAGAAGAAACAAACAACAGGAAAACATCATGGAAAAGAAAAGCCAATAGGCATCAGTTATAATCATCAACATAAATGGTCTCAATTTACCAATCAAAAGAAATAGAGAGGCAGAATGGGTCAAGAAGCAAGATCCTACATTATGCTGCATTCCAGAAACACACTTAGCCCCCTATGAAGAAATTCATAGCCTAATTGTCAAAGGATGGAAAGAAATTCTGCATGCTGCAGGAACTTGGAAAGAAAGCAGGAGTATGCATGGAAATTTTTCTATTTGCAGGCAGTGCAAACTTTAAGACAAAATTGATTAAAAGAGATACAGATGGTCACTACGTACTTGTTATGGAAAAACTTTAAGAAGAAGAGATAACAATCACAAATATCTATGCACCACATGGAGGTTCACCCAACTATATAAAGCAAATATTAATGAACATGAGAAACCCAATAAGCACTACCACTATTGTAACAGTGGGTGTTAATATATCAGTGACACAAATAAATAGATCAATTAGATAGAATCAATAAAAAATTTTAGAATTAAACCAAGCCTGTAAACAAATAGACTTGGTAGATTTCCACTGAATGTTATTCCCCAAAAACCAGTATGCAAGTTCTTTTTGTATGTTCTCTGAAATAGGCCATATATCATCTGACAAAACATTTCTGATTGAAATCCTTCCGTGCCTACTATCTGACCTTAGCACAATGAGACTGAAAATCAATGAAAAGGAAATCGTAGAAACTACATAAACACACAGATAGTAATAACACTCTTCTGAACAAGGAGAGGGTCACAGAGGAAATTAAAGGTAAAATTAGACAGTATATACAATTCAATGATAATGTCAGCACAACATACTAAAACTTATAGGATGCAATGAAAGCAGTATTATGAAAGAAATTCATAGTGCTAAACTCACACATCAGGCAAATAGTATGAACTCAAATAATTAACCTATTGTTGACTCTCAGATTTCTAGAAAAAGAAGAACAAATCAAGCCCAAGATCATGTGAGGGAGGAAATTTTAAAGATAAGACTAGAAATAAATGCAATAGAATCAATTAATTGAACGTTGGTTCTTTGAAAGAAAAAATAAAAATGCTAAACCATTAGCCAACCATGTCAAAAAGAGGAAAGAAAAAAAACTCAAGCAATTAGAAATGACGGGGAAATCACAACAGGTTCCACAGAAATCCAGAAGATTTTCAATACCTACCATGAGAAACTATACTCTAATAAGATGGAAAACACAGAAGAAATGCACAGATTCCTGGACACAAATTGCCAAAACTAAACCAAGAAGATATAAAAGTTCTAAATAACCTGATATGAACCAATTAAATTGAAAATGTAATTAAAAATTGATCAACAATGAAAAGCCCGAGCCTTGAGAGATTTGCTGTTGAATTCTACAAGAAATTTAGAGAAGAACTAATGTCACTAACGCTGAAACTCTTTCGGGTAATTGAAAGGGAAGCAGTTTCCAAAATCATTCCTGGGAGCAAGAATTATACTGATTTTAAAAGGGCAGAGCTGAGAAGAACACAACTGAAAAAGTATCCTATATGATAATCTCACTAACAAACACAGATGCAACAATCCTTAGTATGCTAGAGGCAAACAGAATGTCCCAAATCAGAAAGAAGATTATACATTGCGACCAAGTATATTGCTCTTTTGTAGCTGGATCCTTGTCTGGCTTTGAAAATGGACGTAATGTTAGGTTTACAAAGTGAGATTGGAAGTACTCCTTTCTTTTGAAGTTGCTTAAGAAGTTTGCTAAATTTTGACTTTAAATCCTCCTGAAGTTCTTGTAGAATATGTTCTACTGGGTATTGGACTTTTCTCAGAATATTTTTTATTTTAATCACTGTCATTTTTTTTAGCAATTGTATTCAGGGATTTTATATATATTTTGCTCAATTTTAGTAATTTATGAGTTTCTAGAAATCCATTTTTATCTTTAGTATATTGAAGTACAGGTTTTAAAGTAGCTACTGGTAATCAACTGGATGCCACCAGTGTCCGTGACATTTTTGCCTTTGTCATTTTTAAACGGATTGGTTTGGATGTTTTCTTTCCTTATTATTTTGTTAGATTAAGGATTTGTCTATTTTGTTTATTTTTTGAAAGAACCAATTTTAAATTATTAATTATGTGTAACCTTTTAGTCTCTGTATCATTACTTTTTGCTCTGATCTTTGTAATTTTCTTCTTTGCACAACGTTTGGATTTGGATTATCTTGTTTTCCTTGGACTGTGAAATGCATCGTCATCTTATTTATGTGGACTCCCTCAGTTTTTCTGACAGAGGCTTTTACTGCTTGAAATTTCCCTCTTACATTCCTTTCATTGTGTCCTATGGTTTCTGAGAAATTTCACTGACATTTTCATTTGTTTTTAGAAACTATCTTATTAATTCCTTGGTATCTTTGGTAAGGCTTTGATTGTTCAAAGGTATGATGTATAATTTCTGTGTGTTTGCATAATTTATATCTCTTATTTTGGTATTGATTTCTAGATTCATTGCACCCTGATCTACAAACATCCACAGGACAATTTTGGATCTCTTTTATTCACATATGCATGTTTCATGGGCTAATGTGTTGTCTATTTTGGAGATAGTTCCATGTGCTGCTGAGAAGAATGTGTATTCTATTACTGTTACAGGAGCAGTGTCTAGAGATCTTTTAAATTTATTTATTTATTTGAAGATTTGGTTCAACTCTGAATTTTTTTGCTAACTCTTTTCTCCAGTTGACTATTTGTAGTAGTGCTGAATCATGGTCCCTCAACATAATGTGCTCATACTTGTCTTTTATGTTCAGCAGGTTTTGTTTCATGAAGTTGAGTGCACCTTCATTCTGTGCATACGAATGTGCAAATATTATCATTTCCTGCTGAATGATTCTGTTAATCAATATGCAGTGACCTTCTTTGCCCCATTTGATGAGTTTGGGATTGAACTCTACTTTGCAAACAGAATAGTTACTGTGGCAGACGCACAAGTGGTGGTCAACTTCCACAGCCCAGCTGAAATGAACCAACACGCTGGGTGTGGTGGTCAACTTCCACAGCCCAGCTGAAATGAACCAACACGCTGGGTGTGAGAGGCCGCCTGAGGATCGTTGCTAGTAGCACAAGGGGCAGAACTGGAGAGGATGAGTTTCCAAAGCTGTTGGGAGGTGTTAGCTTTCCTGGATCCCTGGTGGTGCTGGTTTCCCTGAGGAGCTCTGCCACTCTCATCTTCAAGGGATCTTGGGAACTTGTTCACTTTGGGGACGCTCTGATCCTCACCTTGAGAGTTGCTTCCTGGATTCAGTGTGAGCCCTCAGCCTGCTAGGACAGAGCATTCCTCTGCTGGTGCAGACTTTGTGCCCTCCACCACTGACCTCTGGCCTTCCTGGCACAGATTCAGGAAACAGGCCTGCACGATACGTTGTTGTGAGCTCTAGGCGCCCACTTGGACTTGTGAGGGCATTGTTACGGGCTCTGGGTCCTCAGCTGAACTCATGCAGGACACTGCCACAGAATCTGGGCCCTCAGTGGCATTCTATAGTCTTTAGTATGTGGACAGATTTCCTGCGCTCTTTTGTATATGGTTCTTTGGCTAACTATTATAAAGTAATTCTTATAAATTATGCTACCGATACTAAACTGTTGCCCTGGTAACTGCTGACTATAATAGTTACTTGTGTCTGTTTGACAGCTCCCATTTTATGGAACATTGTTCTCTGTCCTTTGACTTAGCCCATGAATTTCTTTTCAGATTAAATATCTTGATTGTCTATAGCTTATTGTTGAGTTTTGCTTTTTGGTTCAATTGCTAACCTGTGTCTTTTGGTTGAAGATTGAGACTATTGACATTTGAGGTATTACTAAAAGTTGTTTTATTCCTGTCATTATATCATTTCCTTTTTTTTTTCTTTTTTCAGAGCTGGGGATTGAACTCAGGCCCCTGCACTTGCCAGGCAAGCACTTATTCTACTGAGCTATTTCCCCCACCCTATATCATTTTCCTGATTTTTTTCTTTTTCCTTTGCTTGTCTGCTTAATGGTTGCCCTTGGCTTCTCCGTTCACTTTGTCATCTTGTCATTGTCCTCATTTTCTCTTTCAAGGAAACCCTTGAGAATAAATTTCAAGTGTGCCCACATTCCATAATGTGCTCTTTGTTATGAAAATCTTATTTTTCCATTAGATTTCTGAACACAGTCTTAAAAGTCCAGGAAATCTTGGAGTGAAATGCTTCAACCTCAAGAAGAAAATAACTTCTAACCTGGATTGATACACATCTGCTGTGATTCTATTTGGTTTATTTTTCAAGTAATGGATTTTTTTCCCCTCTAACAGTCTTTAATGTTCTGTCCTTGGACTGGACTTTGGGGAACTTTAACTATGGTGTTTTATGGAGAAGATCCTTTCTGATCATAACTGTTTGGGTTTCTCTCTGCCTTGCTTATACATATGTTGAATTCTTTTCCCATGTTTGGAAAATACCCTGCTGTTATTTATTTCTATAGTTTATTTGTGAGCTGATATACCTTTCCACATTAAAGGTTGCACCACTTAGGTGCTATTAAAATGCTTTCCTAGCATGATAGCAAAGATTACAGTTCTCTTTGCATCCTATTCTTGTGATGTAGAAATGGTGAAGCGTGCCAGCAAAAGGAGGTCTATTTTAGACACAATACCTTTTATAAAAGGAAAAAGCTGGGGAAAGAGAATGGTGTATAACAATTGTAAAAGAATTTGACTTGTATAAAGACAAAAATAAATGCATTACACTTTTAAATGATGATTTACATTTATAAACTAAATTCATAGAAATTACCTCTTTTGACTCTCAAGTTCTTCAAAGACAGTGTGATTGCCATTCACCCTACAGACAGAGGACATTGATCAGATAAAGGAATTAAGGCTGCAAAATTTGAATACAAGTTATATTCAAACTAACATTCTATAAAACTTTCATTTTGTTTATGTCTCCATCATCCTTCAATATTGTTTTTGAAAGCACCTGTATGATTTCTTAATCCTATTAGCAAAATGAGCACTCCTCATGTTTGATATCATCACTTATTTTAGTCTTAGTAATTGTATTCAACAGTATCTTTTCTTTTCTTTTCTTTTTTCTAACCAGGGACCAAACTTAGGATTTTGAAATTTCCAGGCAAGCACGTAAGCCACTGAGCTATCCGTCTGGCCCTTCAACAGCATCTTATTAAGGTTTTAGTTTATCTTCCCCTAAATTATACTGAGGTCCTGAGTTTTTTCTTTGGGTATTTACTTATACTGGAGATTCAGTCCTTTGTACTGAGTTATAAGGTTTTCACATATTTATTTATTTTGAGGCAGGATCTCACTAAGTCACTGAGTTGCCCACATTGGACTCAAACCTGTGATCGTCCTGCCTCAGCCTCTAGAGTGGTGGGATTACAGGTGTGGGCCCACCTCCCAGCTTGAGTAACTGTCCTATGTGACTGTTTGCTTCTCACATTCCTAATTTGAAGTATTGTTTACTCCAAGTTTTACCTTCCATTCTTATTAGATTTTTTAGAGTTTCTTACAAAGGCTGAATCAAAGTTACTTTTCATTTTGTCATTTGTAAATGTGTTCTGTGCATTGTCCTGTGATTTTCAAGGTGGCTTGTAGAATGTAGAACTTTTAGGGCCAGTAAGATAGCTCAATGGACTAAGCACCTGCTTTGGCAAGATCAGGGACCAGAGTTCAA
>NW_004524588.1:24953171-24979326 GCF_000260255.1 Octodon degus | reverse complement strand
TATGGATGGACACTCAGACAGTTTCTAAGGCTTAGCTATTATGAGTCACACTGCTATAAACATGGGTGTGCATGCAACACTGTGGTGTGAATTGCAAACATTTGCAAATAATAGATGCTCCTCTTCCAGGACCGAGCACACTTAGCTCTGGTGTGTGATCCTTTTGATACACTGTTATTGAACTCACATGGCTAAAATTCTATCTAGAATATTTAATGTAGATTTTTACAGGGAACTGGCTTATTAATTGATTTCCTTTATAATATCTCTTTACTGTTTTGTATCATGAAATAAGTAGACAAATATTCTTTAAATTTCTAGAAGTTTTATGCCCCATTAATTTAATTTCTTTCTTGTCTATTTGCTGGAATTTTCAAATGAAGCCAGCTGTGTCTAGAGCTTTATCTGAGGGATGGTTTTGTGAATAAGTAGAAAGGTCATGAATGCCGGAAAAAGACACAAGCAATTTTCTTATTCATTGCATAACCAGCATCAGGAGCATTCGCATTTGAGTAGTTTTCTTTTCCACATGAGTCTATTGGATATGACCAAGTTGAAGCAAGAAAGACGCCTATAGACACATTGAGTTGTAGAACCTGTATTTTAGGAAACTCACATTTTTAATCACCTGTGAATGTGTTTACATCTTTATTGGTACTATAAGTCTGTCTTTTGCTTTTGGGAGAAACACTATTCTTATCTCACAAAGTTGTGCTCAAGTATCTATCATCCAAGAAGACATGTTACGTTTGCCCTCCAGGACTGTATTCTCTACAAACATTCATGCGAGTTGGTCCACGCTGAAGGGCTCTTTGTGCCTTGCTCTTAATGTGTTCAGAAAAGAAAGAGATCCATGGACAATCGTCTCTGTTGGGCTGCTACATGCAAATTCAACTGCTTTAATAACAATTGCCAATGCAGGCAATATGTTTATTTTTATGCCTCTGTACTTACATAAATAATATGGGAGTATTATGAAAAACTTTACACAACCAAGTTCAACAAGTTAGCTGAAATAGAAAAATTGCATACAAAAACACACTAACGATATATGGAGTTAGACAGGATTGATTCCCAGGTAAGCGAGAGACGTCTGATCCCTAATAATGTAGGCCAGCAGCAGAGTTTGGAAGAGGGCTGTCATTTGGGCATGTTGAGAAATCCAGATGAGGGCTCTGAAGCCTACAGAAGAAGAGGCACAGAGCTCGCCATCAGTGCTGCCAGCAGCTCCCTGCTTCACATGTTACCTGCACTTCTGTGTGCGAATCTACTCAGTCTTTCTTCTCTGACATCCGGGTCTTCTTGTACAATAAGAAGTACTGCCCCCGACATACTTGCAATTTAACAGCTCACAGTGTTTACTGAGATAAAACTCAGGCTGTTTAATCGCCAATTCCAAAATTGCCTGGAAGTCCTCCACTTAGTCATAGGCTGATCCCCGCATGCTTGGGGGGCAACCATTCAGGGAACCAAGCAAGGGTTTTTCATTTTGAGAATCTCACTAATGCAATCTTTTGCCTTTTGGGAAGCAGCATATGGAGAATTTGTAATACTTCTTTTTAATTCCAAAATTTTAAAAAGAGGACTTACATATAACGTGTGTTGAATTGATTCGAAAAATTTAAGATTATTTCTCCGGCAATTCTTTTGTCCTCAATTTTGTATCCAGCTTCATATTTAATGCACTTCATTTAGTGTCTCTAGCGTTTTCCTGACTGCCCACGTGGCTAGATGTCAACCTAAATCACTTGTTCTGGGACTCTTTGCTCCTTCACGATCGTCATGGAATGTGAGAGCAAGTTGCGTCATGTGAAGTGCGAGGATGTCAAATGCAAAGGCCGTATGTCTGTACCAGTCATGCAGCTGTCACCTAAGACTGACACCTGCCCTCAGATACACTTCGTTTGACCTGAACAATATTAATTTATTTCCGAATAGAAAGTCACAATTATCTAGCCTCCTGTGACATGAAGTTGTACACTGACTGTCCCCTTTACAGGGGCGCATCCAGCACTTTCTGCTGCCATGTTGCTTTAGTAGGCATCACTTTTGCGTATTGTCTGCTGACCTTGTCAAGAACTTGCTCCTGTGAACTTTGGATGGCTGAAACAAACAATGAAGATGCTTCGCCTTTTGTCTGTTGAGTTTTCTAAACCTGAAAATCAATTATTTCTGTTTCTTACTTTCAATGATCCATGCAATTTCAAATTCTTAAGTTCAGAGATTATACCTTTCAATTTGTGAATTTTAATGCCTCCATCATTAATATATCACCCATGATTTTTAAAATATCAATAAACAAAAACCAAAAATAAATAAAAGTAGTCAGTCCAAAGAAAATCTACCAGAAGTACTACATGGTGAACGTTTTTTTAAATTTTTATTTATTTATTTTTTGTGTATGGCAGAACCAGGGATTGAACTCAGATCCTTGCACTTGCCAGGGAAGCGCTTATTCCACTGAGCCATCTCCCCGGCCTAACATGGTGACGTTTTTGGTGTTTTTCACTGTGTGTGTTGCAAGCTGAGCTTCCTGTGCTTACCTAGAGCTTCTCCACCCACCGGCATGTGCGGGAAGAGCGCAGGGAAGATCCATTCCTTCAACAATCACCGGCTGCTTAGCACCGGGTACTTATGATACACCCCGGAAACATTTCTCTTTAAAAGGTCTTGAAATTTTTTCTCCAAATGTTTTTCTTCTAAGATATGATGAACTTTAAGTAACTTATAATAACTACACCCAAACTTGAATTTCTAATAGGAATTTAATTCTGCCTTCCCCAGCAAGCCTGTTGAATTCTTTGCTACATACAATGAAATATGGCAGCAAGTTTTGAAGAACTGAATGGAGAATAAGGCTGATATGGGATTTCCCTGCACAGGCAGCACGTGCAGTATGTGTGCATGTGTGTCTGTGTGTGTCTGTGTGTATTGGGGTGCCTTTATTCCTAGGGCTACTGCTTATGTAAATTGACTTCAGAATGACAAGTCTCAAAAATGCCATCTATAAGAGCATATCTTAGAAAAATGTGATGACTGTTTTATAAAATGCAGCAAAACAAAACCAAAAATAAGTAACCATGACCTCTCTTTATACTCGCAGGCTATACAACAATATGTATATTAACATTCTAATGTGTCACTAGGTCCACATCCACAATCATGTCTATATAGAAACATTGATGTTTTTAAACATTCATGTATTTATTCTAAGAGCTTAAATAGTCTTATTGTTTTTCAGGTGCTTAAAAATGTTGTAGTCAAAATTTCCAAATAACTTGTCTATTTTGCAAAACTCATAAGTCAAGACAAGGAAAGCAAGGCCTAGCTTTCTGCCTGGATTTGCCATCCAAACTGAGTAGTAACACAGGCTGTCTGTGCACTCCCCAGGACCCTTGTCTGCGTCACACTAAAGTCCTGCAGTGAGGAACTGCAGTAAAATCCACAGCACCCGTAGAGCAGCCAGCCTAACCTTTTCTACTGCTGTGTGAGGGAAAATGACACGGCCAGCTCTTGGAGCATACAGCCCGAGCTAAGCAGTGCAGCAGTTGAGCGCTGGTTCTGTTGCAGGAAGAGTAAATTCCCCCCTCAGGGCCCCCTAACCCCGAAGGCCATGTCTGCTTCGGCCAAAGTAGTGGCCCAGGGTCATTCATCAGGCAGTAGTTTAGGGGACAGATGGGGCGCCACGGGCCCCTGCGTCAAAGCCGCCACCCCGGCGACTTCACCACCTCTGAATGTGCTCGTGAATCCATCATTAATTGAGTCCAACGCATTCCCATTGCCAGTCATCTGATGCCATCATGAATGCCGCCAGTGGGGCACTGGATGTGTTGAAAAGAAAGCAAGAGGATGGTGATGCCAGTGACAATGACGACAGTGTGCTGTCCACCTTGATGCAGGAAACGTGCATTTGGTCCTGATTGCTCTGCATTGTGATGTTTTCATCACTGGATGTTTTCAAGTTCTGTTTTATAAAACATATGTAGCATTTAGTGAGTAAATTCAGATGCTTCTTTCAATTGAAATATTGGGTTTTCTGTAAAAGAAAACTAGTGATTTTTCATCAACCTTTATGTTTAAAAATAAAGCTCCTGTTTATCAAAAGATTGCTGATACTATGGACAGTAGCTGGAACTTTAAAGTATGACCATCTATTATTTATTCTTTCAAAATTCATACCAATGCACTTGGATGGCTTTCAAATTAATAACATTGCAAATTGTCAGGTGAAGGATTACATAAAACTAACCATAATTATTGACCCAAAATTTCAAAATAGTCCCTTCATATTTTATTTTAAAGTACTTAATGACATTTTACTTTACACCGAAAACATTACCTGACCATAATGGCCCAAGTGGAGTGCTGATTCAAATTTCTGGAAGAAAACCACCTCCACTTTGATTATCAAAGCAAAATGCAAACATCAGTGAACAGGCTGTAATTTAATACATTGACATGTTTAATCAGCATTTTATTGTGTTTTTATGTTGTGCATTAAAAAAAGCAAGTGAAAGTGTTTTGTTAATTAAATTTTATTCTGTGAATATTTTATGGTTAAGAAATCAGCTAATTCAAGATCTATCTTATTTAAGGACCAAAAATAAGGATTTTATGCTTACCAAGTGATCCCGCATAATTACTTATGTTTTCATTTAAATAATAAAATAGAGGGAAAATTAACTTAAAAGCAGAACACTCCATTTACATATGCATTCATTTTTCCAAAAGTAGCTGGCAAAATATATTTTGTGATAAAGCCAACTCAAATCTATGAAGAAATGTTTTATTCTAGTTTTTTAATCCAAATAAAGATTCTCCAAACAAATCATATAGACTTACTCCATGGGAACATATATCACATATAGATATAGATATCCCATCTTTGTTCTTTTTTCGTTTCTACTGGCTTATTGAAAGGAACAGTTAATTTCTAATTGTCGGACCAAATTTGAATCCTTGTACATGGCTACCTGAACAACCACTTTGACCATAACAATATGCAACATAATAACCATTGTTAATTTCCTATAAGCTGGCTTTGAAATTCTGTACAGTTTGTTTTATTTCATTCTCTTTAAAATAAAAAGGAGGAGGCCTATGAAATATGCCACCTTAAAAACAGCAGAAGAAAAGGGAATCCTTGCCTCAAGTCCTACAGCTACAGACTTATTTTTTGTCTAAGTCAGCAGTTGTTGTCTTTTGCCCAAAAGGCTACTTTGTAAACAGCTGACACGGGCAATCAGCACAAGTCTGCCTGGTTGTTTATCCTTTCAAACGTAAATCCAATGTGTCGTTCCCACGCTGCACGCAGAGTCTTCCGTGGGCTTCTTGGCCCAGATGCAGGAGCTGTGACTTGCTGCGGGATACGCGATGCTGGAGCAGTGCTGGCTGCCTCACCGCCCTCCTCCCTCATTTCTCCCACGCGCTCTCAGCAGAGGCAGCAGGCCGCTTCCCCAGGCCCTGCAGGGTCCTTTACTCTGAACCAGTGTGACGGGAGCCTGTAGTTGGGCGCCTTCATTTTCCAGCATTAAGGCTGAAGTTAAACTCATTTTACCTGGCTTAATCTGAGGGGACAACATGCAAAAGACAGCAGAAATAAAAGAGTGCCTCATAAGCTTCCTTGTTTAACCAGGCAAGTGGCCACACTTCACAAACAGGCCATCTAATTTAATTTGCCAGGTTTTGCTTAGCATGAAAAAATGGTTAAAAGATCTTCATCCTCCTTTATTAATCATGTATGCTACAATGAGATATATTTTTAGTATTTTCTGAGGATATTTTGTTTGCATGCTTTTATATACTTTCTGGAGGATATATGAATATGCACACAGAGATAGAAACCTAAGAGAGACAGACCGAGGCGAGAGGGAGAGGGATGGAGGGGGGGAGAGGGAGAGAGAGAGAGAGAGAGAGAGAGAGAGAGACAGAGACAGAGACAGAGACAGAGACAGAGAGACAGAGACAGACAGAGAGAATACAAATAGGAGAAATGAAAAAGGAAAAGAGAGAAGGGAACGAGGAAAACTGACAAATCTGTTTAAATGAATCCATTCACAACTGGTATTAGTTTAATGGACACACAGCTTAATTTACCAAAGAATGTCATTTCCTCCTTTCCTTTAAATTAGCAAAAAACTATTGGTCTGAATTTAGGAAAACACCCTAAAATTTATTTTAAGAAAAGAACACCCTACAGATCTATACAAATATGTTTTCTCTTACTAGTACTCAACTTGTAGACCCACTGTGAATTTTAAAAAGATAATAGTGGTTCTCAACTGGAAAGAGGCCCCAAAGCAAAGTGCGCTCATGTAGTGTAGTGCTGATTTTTGGTCTTGTTTGAAGATTTGTTTTCTACCTGCTATGTGGATATTGGTACTTGCACTGTTTGGACATTTCGTTGGGACATCACATCTGTCTGCCATGTTGTCAGGATTGTGTTTAATAGACTTAGTGACCAGTCATTCTCAAAACTTAATAAGACACATATTTTGTAATGTACAAAAAAGAAATCTACAAACATTGAGAGATACAGGTGAAATACTTGCGGGTCCAGCGTTCTAGGGCATGCTGCAGCATGACTCTCAAAATTCAAGGCTGAGTTGGCTCTTCGTGCCATAGCACTCACACAAACTCCAAGTTGCTAAGCTGTTTTAGGTTGCAGGGGAAGCACATTTATTATTTAAGATGTTGCTGGGACCTAATTCTGGCTCGTGAGTCTTGCTGCTGGGTCACGCGCAAGTGAGCGCCCTGCAGAACAAGAAAAGATCCAGCAGCAAGCCCAGTCTGAAGAGGAGGCAGCCCTGTGTGTGGGCCCTTTTATCCAATAGCTGCAGCAGGCCATCTGAAAACTTGCAGTGCTGCGCGGGACCAAGCCTCCTTCCAGCTTGCTGCGCAGAGCCACGCTTCCTGCACACAAAGCCTCGTGAGCAAAGGCCTGTTTCGAATCCTGAGCCATATGTGGGCAGCCACTTCCAAGTTTGCATTCTGTAGTTTTAAGTACTGTAGCGATCCATTTTGCATGCAAACTACTTAGTTATAAATATGAGAATAGCGGCTAGGGAGATAGCTCAGTAGAATAAGTGCTTGGCTGGCAAGTGCAGGGTCCTGAGTTCAATCCCGAGTACCACTAAATAAATAAATATGAGAATAGACTAGTGAGTAGTGGCTAATTATACAGCTCATCATAATCCCTAAGAAGATTAAAGACACAGGGTCTACCTTAGTAGTCCAACCAAAACTAGCAGTAGTAATGAAGGTTTTATTACTAAAAATCAGTTACCAATAGCTAACATGAACATTCATAGATGCTTCTGCATGCTCCAGCACCAAGACACATGAGCCAGAATTAGGTCCCAGCAACATCTTAAATAATAAACGTGCTTCCCCTACAGCCTAAAATAGCTTAGCAACTTGGAATTTGTGTGAGTGCTACGGCCTGCAGCATGCCCTAAAACGCTGGACCCGCAAGTATTTCTCTTCTATCTCTCAATTATTCTAGATTTTCTTTTTTGTGCATTAAAAAATATGTGTCTTTTTAAGTTTTGAGAATGACTGTCACTAAGTCCTTTAAACACAATCCTGACAACATGGCAGACAGATATGATATTCCATCGAAACGTCCAAATGGTCCAAGTACCAAGAAATTATATCCACGTAGCAGGTAGAAAAAAATCTTCAAACAAGACCATAAATCAGCACTATGATACATGAGTGCACGATACTTTGAGGCCTTTTTCCAGTTCAGAAAATAAAAGTACATTCTCCACATCATCATCTCTTTTTAAATAGCATGTATTACTATGCTAGTCAGCTTTCATAACAACGCTGTGTCAGTCAAGAAGATACCAACGTCATGACAACTTGGCTATGAGGTTAGTCCAGTGTTAGTCTTCAAAAGCCTTCATTGATTTCATTGGGAGTAGACATCTCTGTGAGAAGTGAAGAAAAATTAGCATAGTTTTTTGTCTTATTTCTCAGCACACAATGTTGCTTTTTTATTTTCTGTATCGGTGGATTCACGAAATGGTTTTAGGAGCATCCTATGTATGTCAGGTTCTTAAATGAAGAACCCAACAGGAATGTCTTAGTTCATGGAATTTATTTAAACAACAGTGTCAAGGAAGATGAGGTATAGTGAGGGACACGAGCTAGTGCAGAGGTATGGAGAGCGGTGTGTTTGTCCTCAGCGGAGGACAAGTCTCAGTCTTAGCAGATTAGCCTAATTTCACAGGGGAGATTCTAGGACATGATTTTCACTCACTATTGGTGTGTTTTGTCTTTTACTTCCCTTCTGGTACCCTCACAGTTTCTATACTTTTATGTCTGATAATCTTGTATGTGCTTTTTTTTTTTTTTAATACGTGTAGTATTTTTCCTTTTTGTTCCTCTAACTGGATAGATTGCTGGTTCTGACCCTCCTAAAGGCACAGTAATACCTCAGCTCATACCATTGGAATAAATTGGTTTGTGACAGCTTTTCAAAATTCTGCTTCCATTTGGTATTTCCACGTGGGGCTAGGGACACTCAGGACCACCCTCACCAGAGTCTCAGGATGAAATAAATTCATAAGCACAGGTATTATGGTATATATTTTTTGAACTTTATCTACTAAATTTTAAGCATTGTTTCGAGAACACTTTCTCTGGAGGGTGGAGAGTTTCTCATATTGCTCTGTCCTCGTGGGGGTTGGGTGTTTATAGGCTATTCCAAGTCTTCTAATAGTCATGTCTCTTTTCATTGTGATTGGAAGGTTTTACTGTGTTCCTAAGATTGAACTGATCCTTGCCATGTTTTCATCTGTGTCAGAGAGGGACTCCACCCCAGGTTACCAGACTTTGTAGAATTCTGCTCTAAGTTTCTGAGGGGCTGGCAAGGGCATTCTTTCCAAAAGAGTCCAGGATTTCAATATTAGTGTCACAACTAGGAAAACCAACCACAGTGGATAACTTTCAATGTGTTCAATAAATATTTATTTCATTGCAAAAATATGCATATATGTATACATGCATATGTATGGAAGTATTTATTGACTTAAGATTCAGTGTACCCGGACGTAATGGTCCTGTGTAGAATTTAAGTAGTTATTTTCTGCTTTGAAAATTTTCTGTACTATAGAAATAAAGGTCTTTATTTTAGAGGAACAGTATCTGTTATAGTGAGATACTAGATTTCCATGTTTATGAATGTAATTTTCAACACATTTTGCATTGTTTCTCCTTTGTTATAAATAGGCAATTGGAAAAAGCAGCTGCTCTTCTGTTTCTTTTATTTCTTAACTTTGTTTATTGCTTTAGATCTTGACATAATGGAACACGTTTTTAAATTATCAAATTTTGTGGCTTCCATTAATTTAAAATAAATTTTTACTTGCAATTCATTCCTTTTGCACATCTTTTTGTGATTATTATTCTAAATGTAAATGTGTTAAATATCTTTAATAAGAACTTTATTGTAATTCTTTTCTTTCTATGTACCAGAACATTATGCTTTAGCTTCCTTTTGCTTACAAAACCTTCTTGTATTGTATATTTGTAAATGTTAAATGACTTCATTTTCTAGCTTAGCTATAGAATTTCTTCATGAAGCTTGAATATGCTATTGTGATATTGAAATTACTAACTCTGGATTCTTAATTTTAGGAAAAAATGAAACAACCAAAATTATAATACTTGCAAATAACTGATGTACACAGCAGCACTGAAAATAATGACATATTTTTAAAAACACACTTTTATTTTCCAGTATTGTGTTTTGACTCAAAATCTAATGAATTGATTTTAAACTATTTATTTGAATATTTTATCATCTTACTCAAAAATACCAAAATCTAGAGACAGTATATCTCTGTGCATATACCTATAAAAATATCATTTCTAAACAGGTAGGTGTACCATATTATTTACTGAAATGCAAGACTTACTAATTATATTTCAGAAAGCAGATAGCAGAGGGAGACACAGGTGTGATACTCCTTAAAGACGTTTACCACATGTACTGCCTAATCTATAAAGCTCCTATTGAATGGGTCATTTGTGAAAATTAGATTAATAAGATGGTAAAGGTTATCAACAAAATCTATCAAGATGAGGGTGCTCTTTCCGCCTCTTTCCCATCACTGAGACAAAGTTCGGCTGACAGCCACAGCCCGTGCTCTGCAGGGTCCGGCCAGCGCCAGGAAGGCGGAAACCTTGGAGGAGGAAAGCTGGTCACTTTGTGGTGCCCAGGCAAGGGCGAGCACAGGACACAGGAAGGGCGACGCCCCTGTGTGCCCCGGTGACGTCGTCACACCAAACCTGCCCGCCTTTAGCCGCAAGTCTGCAGAAGGGCCTCTTGTCCCGCCTACGCCCAGCCCAGCCTATGAGCGCAGGAGGCTCTCGAAGGGACATAGAGATATAAACCGTAGCAAATACTATTTTAGTTCATATCACCGACTTTTACGTGTAAGTCTCCATGCCAAGTAGAAAAGGCAGCAGCACGATTTCTATGCATCGTTGCTCTGGCATTTAGAAGATTCAGCTACCAGTTTACTAGCATTTGCTCTCTGTTCCCCATTTGCAAGCATGAGTCGAAGTCCCAGCTTTGGTAGGCTCGGCCGCCCACGCTCGGATCCCAGCACTCCGGGAGGCTACAGCCGCAGGATGCCAAGTTCCACCCAGCCTTCCTTTGACCCAGCTTCAAAATGGAAAATAAAGGCCTCAGGATGTAGCTCATGGTGTGCGCCCTGGGTTCAGTCCTTAGTACTGGAAAACAAAAAACAAACAAGAAAGGAAGCAAACGCAACTTCATAGGATCATTGTGAGGAGCAAAATAGAGCAAAAATTCCCAGTTACAGGCAGATACTATGGCTACTTTGTTACTGTTACTACTGTATATCAAATGGTACACTAGACACATTTCTAAGAAGTTGGAAAAATTATAATAAAATCTGTGTCCTAGCTTTATTTTAAAAATCGTCTTACTGTTTCTATTGTCTCATTATTTTTCTCATGGGACACTGAAAGAGACAAGGAGCTGGACTGCACAGGCCATTAGCCTATTTCAGAAGTCCCTTTCCATTCCTTAATACGCTTTATGATATATCACAGCAATATCACTTGAGTCTCACATGCCTTTTTTCCTCTGTATTTCTAGCTTCTAAATGGAAACACATTATAAAATCAAATGACATTACATCTAACTGGTTTATTATAACTCTTCTGGAGTTATTTGTACATCTCCTAATTCATTTAAGGTCATCATTATAATAATTTACATCTAACAAAATAGTCTGCAATATCCCAGAGAATATTTAGTCCAGGAAAAAGCAAATATACTCATGCATGTGCTCCCTAAACAAAAATTTATAAAGATTCTTGTAAGAAATATGTTTTCACATCCTATATTTTAGAAAATGTGGCAGAAAATAGACAAATAGACAAATTTGAAAATAGACAAATAGAAAATAGACAAAATGACAATATGTTAGTCAGCAGAAAGCTTGTTTTCTAAGTTGAAGAGAACAAATGTGGTCTCGTTCATGATAGTCAAAGTACAAACTCACTTTTGTTATGTACTCTTATGTAAATAACAAAAGTTCTCCAACACATCTTTTGTGACTGCCTTGTGTATTCACATTTGTGCAACGGTACTGTTACACAAGAACTAATAGAGACATGATCAATAATGCCAATTATATGCGAAGGTTAGAGGCTTTTCACAGCAAGAATTATTATAGAAAAATGATCAGGGATTCTTGCCAATAGACACAAGTACTACATTAGCAAGCTTCTGAATAAATTCTTAGAAGTGAGCCTGACATGCCTGCTTCTAGACTTACCACCAATTAGTTTGCTGGTTGCTATTCTATTTTACTTGTGTTCATGTTTCATTATACATTGAAAATAAGGAAGCTAAGTGATAAATGTGTCATAATTATATTTTACATACTTCATGATTTATGCACTAGACCAAAACTCTAAGGAGAATAGTGTGATTGGAACTAAGATATTCAAGAAATTGCATCCTGTCCAACATTAGGTTAGATGCTACCTATAGCCAAATGTATGCACTACAAAAAATAAACAATGGAATATTAGGAATATTTAAGCATCGCACATACTGTATTTATTCTAGATTTTTCTGAGAAAATATGGAAAAAATGTGTAGTGCATAAATTAAAACATTTCAGGGGCTGGGGAGATAGCTAAGTAGAAGGAGCACTTGTCTGGCAAGCGCGGGATCTTGTGTTCAATCCCCGGTACCACAAACAAAACATTTCAAATAAAATCACAAATAAAAAAAGTTAAAGCTCAAAGAAAATCTGTTCCTGATAGACAAAACATTTCCAACGTGTAGCATTCATGCAAATACTATTCAGGTAAGCAAATAGAAATATTAGAACAATCTGAACCTTCAAAACCTAGTTTTCCATGCAGTGAGGCTGAGATTGTAGCCTGAGTTTGTTTTTTATAGTGTTGAAGATAGAGCCATGAGACAAGGCACCTTCGGCGGACACTGCCACTGACCGCATTTCTAAAACTCAGGTAAGCTTTTACAAATATTACGGCTTATTTAAAAGGCAAATGCTCAATCCTTTAGTGCTTACATTTTTAGGAATATGAACCAAAGTAGTGTTAATGCATAACCAAGAAGACAATATAACTTGAAAATTATTTACTCATGATAGTTTTTCAATTATTTAAATACAAGAAAATATTTCCATGATGGGATGATTAGTTACGTAAGGGTTATTGCCTAAATGGGATTCAAATAAAAGAATAAAATAGCAAAACATTTATCAGTGTTAGCATAAGTAATTTCAAGCCTACATGAGTAAGTGAGAAGGTAAATGACAGAAAACATAAATGCATTGATCTTATTTGTGAAAGAAGTATGTGATCAATTTATCTCCCCAGCTTCCCTGCCTGACAGTCAACTGCGTTCTGACAGCTACGTGGAAAATTTCAGAAATAAATCATTCATAGGCTTCACATTTCACTCCTCTTGGGAGACACGCTAAGCATTTGCAGCGTCCTTTTCTGTCTCACCCTGTGCAGCATCCGTCGTCCAGGCTGCCAGCCTGCAAATCCCACTGCTCCCTGGCCTCTTTGTGGCCATCTGAGGTTTCCAGAGCCACCATACTGCTGTCCAAGAGCTCGTGTCCAGGTGGCCCCGACACAGTGCCCTGCTGCGGCCCTGCGAGGCCCACGCCTTTGGCCCGACTCCATTTCTGCACGTGGGCACTGCCACGCCTCATGTCACCCTGAGGGGGAAGGTGCGTGCACAACAGAAAGGTGAGTTTAGAGAAATTTTGTTTCAGTACATTGCCATAATGATTCTGTTATTATTCATACACAGCTGTGTGTAACTTATAAATTACCCTTTATTATACCATATGTATAGCAATATATAGGATTTATTGCAATTTACATTTTCCACCATGCACCTGGGATTTGGGGAGCTATTCCCTGTGAATAATAATAATAAAGTGCAGGACTCTGGTGATTGCCAGAATAAACAAAGTGATTCGTAGTCATATAAGGATCCTCCTTCGGCGGGCAATAGGTAAAAGTCTCAGAAAAGCCCCTTTACTGCTCCCTCAGAGAACGAAACAGTGAACTGCACAGCAGGTCGCATAATAAGAATTAACTGGTCAAGTGTGAGTGGCCTCAAAGTTCAGAGGAAACGCAAACTCGCATGCTTAGTTTTGTCTTCACTTTTCTTCATCAGTTACCTGCACAGAATATCTGGCTTAATTGCCCTCCCGCACTTTCTACTCTATACATTTCAAAACTCCTAAGTCTTCTTGTTTTCTCAAACTTACACCTTCTTACTAGAACAGGAGAGACACAAATACTTCTGGAACGTCTCTGAGATGTGGAGCAGCAACAGGAAACGGGACAGAGGCGCTCCCTGCTGCGCTCCCAAGGAAAAGGCCAAATCCAAGTGGCAGCAAGTGACGACCGCTGAGAAGATAACAGCGTGCAACGTATTAATTATTGAAAATGTCCTATTAATCAGCTTGGAAACTGTCTCATTGATATTTGTTTCTCAATTAAATAAAAATTTAAAAAAATAAAAAATAAATAAACTAATGGCAGCAAGCTCTGGTGTCTGCAGTGGGGAGCGCAGGGAAGCAGGCTGTGGAGCAAGTGAATGAGAACGCCGCTGTGAAACACGTTGATAAGCGCAAGCTTCAGCATACAGCAAAGCAGAGGTCAGCAGTTACAACGCAGCCTGTATAATCCATAAGGCTTCGAGTGTCACCTCCTGGCCCTTTTCTGTCTGCTGACCCAGATGTGAGGACATTCTGAGGACTCCGGCTTGTTTTTCAATTTTTATTAGCGCGTGTTTACTACACATGATGATGTATTTCCTTGCAGGGTGTTGGTTTATGTATATAATAAATCTCAGTTCTATTCTCACCCCTTTCCCAGCCCATTTCTCTCAGGAATTTACCTTTTGTTTTTACTCAGATAGGAAGCTAGATGCTTCTTATCATCTGGTGGGAGTCCCAATAATCTGGATTTATTTTATATGTAAGTAGAAGTCTACTGGGATTTTTAACTAGAGCAGTGAGTAAAGGGTTACTGCAGCTATTTTGTGGAGGATGCACTATGAGGGAGCAAGCGTGGAGGAGACAGAGAGGAATCAGATTCAGTGGTACTCAAATCCAGAAGCCAGCAAGGACAAACAACACCAGGAAGAAAGAGGGCACACCCAGTGGGAATTTATGGTAAATAAGATAGGTTGTTAAGGGAAAGTAAAACATTAAATATGATTTTAGGTTTCATCAGCAACAGATGATAGCCTGAAAGGAAAATTAGCTTTTGAAAGGGGTTACAATTTACAAAGAGACACATATACAAATATGGAAAACAAGAGTATTCAAAAAGGCAGAAAATTGGATGGAAAAATATGGAAGGCATTAATCTACATAAAACATCTAGCATGCAAATGCTGGATTGAATTATAGCGAATATGTTGATAGAGAGACAAGAAGCTTTCAGACGGACAGTGGCGAGGTGCCATGAAAGAGACACACCCTGGCTGTGTGACAGCCCGGGCCCCTCTGGGCAGGCGGGCCACCCTCCGTTCTAGCTGCTGAACCTGGCGCGAGCGAGGCTCATTTCAACAGCATCTAGACTGGGAAGGGGGTCATACGATAAGGACAGAGACGTGCAGACCTGAGAACTAACAGGGAATGGATTTCTTTAATGTAATGGGATCAAAACTATGTCACACGTGAAAGTTTAAGGCTAAGATGCAGGTGGGAGAACTGGTAGGATACACTCGATACACGCTAAAGCAAATCTTCCCCAAAGAAAATGATAACCGGGGCAAGCAGGAGACACAGAAGTGCTGACGTCGGTACTTAGTGGTTTTATATTCATCACAAGAATGCAAATAACTATAAAGAATGTTTAAAATAATTTCATTTGCATACTGTTTTGTAGTTTAACAGATATTTACACATATATTAGAATGTCCCAAAGTTATTAAGATAGAAAATCAAGTACTGAACATTATCTTAGAGATTTTTTAAAATGAGGACTAATATACCTGTAATGAGAGTGCTGGCAGAACATGCATAAGATGTGTACTAATGAACAGCAAAGTAGAAAAGGGCTTAAATGAATTCAGCAATATTAATATGCTGAGCTGTAAAAGGCTCAGGTCAACAACCTGTGACATTGCCAGTCCTGTGGATAACCCACTACTACTATGGACTACTGGACTATATTGGAGTATTTTGCTGAATTCACGCACCTACAATATGTAAATGGCAATGGAATACCCGTCTCTGAGAAAACTAAACAAAAAAGCAGATAAAAATGAAGGACCATTTTGTATCTGTATATCCAAAATAGTTAGGATAGATACACAGCTACTATCTCTTAATTCAATAAAAAGAAAGATTAGTACTAATAGTGTTTGGACAGACTATGCTGTCTGCATCTTGTACTATGAATAACCACTATGGAGATAACAATATGCAATGTATTTATTATTGAAACTGTCCTATTAATCAGTTTTGAAACTGTCTCATTGCTATTTGTTTCTCAATAAAATTAATAATAAATAAATAAAATAAGTAGATTTGGTGGCAGGTGCCAAGTCTGCCCTTCCCTTACTATGAATCCAATTTATTTGATCCCTGTTTTGTTTAACTGTAAATATTGGGTAATTTCAAAAACCAAATTATCCTTTTCAGTTCATTATTATTTGGAAATGATCACATGACCTTCGCAAGATGTGACCCTCTGTGCTTCCTGAAGTGTGCTTCCTAAGCCCACAGTTTTTGATGGCCCACAAACATCTTGGGCTTTAAGGATGACATTTACACTGAGTCTCACAGGTCAAGTGACAATGGACAGATCCCGGTTATTGAGTTTTTCTTCAGCAGGTGCACTCTGTCACTCAGGAGACACAGTTCACATACTTTCAAAGGGGAGCACGTGCTGCCTGCCTCTATCCGTGGTTACAATAAGCATTCAGCCTGCTAGAGCAAAACATGGAAATCAAGCCTTAGCTTCATTTCAAAAGGCTGTTTCATAAATGGAGGCAGCAAATCACGCCAATCTCAAAGCTAAGTGTGTGTCATCTGGCGTAATTGCTGTGCCTGCACAAACATTTGATATCAGAGAAGGGTCTGCAGTCTGCTGGCCTGTACCTGACAACGTGCACTCGGCTAACACAACATTTCCCATTTAATTGAGCAGCTTAGGACTCAAAGCAGAGAAACTACTTACTGTAGTGTCACCTACAGTTAAATTTTGTCAACATTTCCATTGCGAAACAGTTTCTAGGACGTCATAAGCTTGTAACAGTTCTGATCACAGTGAACCAAATCTCTCAAACACTATCAAACAACGTAGTTTTAGAAAAATAAGCCCAATTATGCAGGGCTTAAGAATTATTCTAGTATTAAAAGAACAGTCCTATGACATTTTCTTTTCTTTTCTCTGGTTTTCATTTATTATCCTTTTTTTCAATAAACATTTACTTGAGACAGTATAGCAGTAATTGATATGACATGACAAGCAGTTTGTATTTAGCAGACCAGAATGGCAGGCATTCCAAGCATGGCCCTCGGACTACACAATGCTATCTGCAGTGCAGTTGCTTGGTTCACAGGTATCAGTGTATATAGTCAGTCAGGGTGAGAATTCTACCAATTAACTGCTAGTTTCAAAACCCTGCTGCAGATTCTCAGGATCATTGCCTTCCCTTGTGCATATAAATGCATGACTTTGCCCCCGTCATGTTTCCTAGCTTTTCTCCTTGCCCTCTCTTCATTGTTTAATCCTTAAGTTCTCGCTTTCCTTTTAATTGTGTTATCCCTTTCTCTTTTTATTTCTTTTGAGTTCTTACACTAAGGAGACTATACAATATTTAAGTAACATATTTTCCATGGAAGCTAGCAAGGGAGATAAACAATAATAGTACAATTTTATTTATCAATTTAATTTACTTATTTATTTATTTGTATTTTAGGGAAGCATCTACAGGGTGTTCTGGGTCTCACTACTAGGTCAGACTCCTAGTGATCCAAATGTTTACAGCCTCCAAAGAGCTGGGATTACAGGCACGAACCACCACGCCCAGTCTCAACTGCCCTCTCAGCACACCCTGGGGGTGGGGCCATTACTGCAGGCCCAGGGATTGAACTCCCAACTCCTGTACCTGCTTCCAGGCATTTTAATCTGCTGAGCTATTTGGCCGGCCCTAATAATGCAATTTTAAAAAATGACTGACTGCACTTTAATAGAAATAGACTGAGAGTAGAATGTTTCCTGACAATTGAAAGAGGATTAGACGCTTGGAAAAGTCGCCCTCAACTTTCTATCTTAATTTTACTCTTGCTGCCTATCTCCCTCCGATAGGCTGCCAATATTTTGATTAATTTATCTAGAGGAAATTGTTATTTTATGTATGTTAGTTCCTTGTCCATAAGCTCAGGATTACCTGTGATTTTTTTCTCTACTTTGTAACCAATTGTATCTTAACATTTTTATTGCTAATTAAGGGGAACTGCTTATTGGTAATTGTGTAGCAGAAACTTTCTCTTTCCTTGAAATTGTAAACCAATAAGGCCACAACTCCTGCCATGGAACATGCCAAATTTTAATGAGAATATATTTCAAATCCTCAAATAGGCTTTAGCCTTTTAACACATTTTCTGTTCTTCCTGCTTTAGGAAATTGAACTCAGAGCCTTCACAGAGTTCTGGTGCACATCCCCAACCCTTTTTACATTTTTTTGTTTGTTTGATTTGTTTTGGAGTTGAGGTCTTGCAAAGTTGGCCCTAGAAATCATAATTGTCCTGCCCAGCTTCTGGAGTACCTGGGATCACAGCTACAGCTCACATCCTCTAAAAGCTTAGCTTTTCCACCTACCACTTAGTGCTTGCTGAAGGACTCTGGCACAGTGACAGTGCTGGCCACGTGGAATTAGCAAGTCATGCACCTCCTGCAAAACTGCCTGCTGCTTCTTCCTGTGTGTTATACTGAGAAAAATCTACTTTTCTATTATCCTTTCTAAATTAAAATAACAGCTTTATTGAACTGAATTTTGAATACACTGAAATTTACAAGTCTGGAGTAATGATTCACTTAACTTTAGCAGACTGACAGAATCATACAGCCATGAGCACAATAAACAGGGATCGTGTTTGTCATCTCAAAAAAAAAAAGCACTCCACCCACTGCCTGTCTCTTCAGTCCCTTCACACTAAACGTGGGCAATCCGGAACTACTCTCCACCACCATAGATTTTCCTATCCTGGGAATTTATTTATTTATAGTTTTTATTAAAAATGGGTCGTGCTCACAGGAAGAGAAAAGAATAACACAACCCCCCAAAAAATGCAAATTCTGCCAACACCAGAAGCATTTTCTCCTTCTCTTTTCTCTTTCACTCTTTTTCTCATAATATCTGCCTTCTATTCCATACTTAATATTTACTTTTTCATGTAAAAAGTTATGTAGAGACCCTGCACCAAATATATGAAAAAAGGAGTCATGGAAAGTTCAAGCTGCCGTGTCTGATTTATTTCACTTAACACTGTGGTATCAACGTGCATCCATTTGCCTACAAGTGCCTCCACTTCATCTTTCCTTATGGCAGAGTGATCCTTCACTGTGTACCCTTTCTGTCCTTTATTTCTCCTTCTTACATTGCTGTCTCCTACCTATGACTACATTGCTAAGGAAAAATACATCATTTATTTATTTATTTATTTATTTATTTATATTTTAGGGAAGAGCCTACAGGATGTTCATGGTCTCACTACTAGATCAGACTCATAGTGATCTGCCTGTTTACAATCTCCCAAGAGCTGGGATTACAGGCGTGCACCACCAGGCCCAGTCTCAATCGCCCTCTCAGTGCGCCCTGGGGTCAGGGCCAGCACAGCAGGCACAGGGATTGAACCCCTGGCCCCTGAGCCTGCTTGCAGGTGCTCTAATGTACTAAGCTATTTGGCTGGCTCCAGGAAAAATATATCAGAATTAGTGTCATCCATGTAAAAAGGGGTAAAGCGTAAAAATCTGCTTGGATAGCAGTGAAGGCATAAACTTCTCAGCTCTGCCCAGCTGGTCCGAACTGAGATTCTTCCACCCAAAATGCCTGCAGCCTGAGAAATAGTTCCTTTCTAATCCCATTCTCACCCAGGAGCCAAGATTGAATGACTACTTTTATCATGCTTTCTGAGGCATTTCTAAATAAATAGCCGCCGTCTCTTCCGTGTGAGTCACTGGCTCACAAGCCTTTCCTGGACGGCGCAAGCTGGGTCCTTGCCAGTACACAGTGAGGTGAATTGTGACACTGTCTCGCCTTGGAGTGGGTGGGTGAAGCTCACACAGCGAAGCTCCTTCCTCCAAGACACAGCACACCTGAGGAGACTGACTCGATGCTAGCATCGATCCTGACTTTGTGTCTTCAGTGTGTTCACAGCGGAAATACTTCATGTCTCGCTATCTGGCAGTTTGTACGACTCATTGAGGTCGTCCAATGCTGCAGATGGGATTGAAGATGGGCTAGCCATACATTTACCACCAGGGTTCAAGTTGGCAGGAATATGCTAATCTGTACTCTACAAAAACTTTTTTCTTTCTTTTTTTTTTTTTTTCTTGAGAAATAAACGTTATCTTAAGACTCTTAACCCACTGAGTGAGCACACATTTGGTACTAAATCATGGTAGCTAGGGCCAGGCTGATAGTTCAGTGGAATAAAGCGCCTACTTAAGCAGACTCAGTGGCCAGGGTTCGAATCCCAGCCTGCCATGCCGGCCCCACCCCCGAGGCACCCTGAGACAGCTATGGAGACTGGGCATGGTGGCAGGTGCCTGTAATCCCAGCACTTGGGAGGCTGAAAACAGAAGAATCACTACAAGTCTGATCTAGGTAGTGAGACCCTGAACACCCTGTAGACCCTGCAAGAAAAAATAAATAAATGAATCATGGTAGCTAAACATTTTTAAATGAATAGAATAATAGACTATTTGAAAGATGCAAAACAAATATCTTGCAAAGCTTTTTAATTAAAAATCAGGAAACTAAAGTAGGGTCATATAGTCATATTGTTATTTGAGAAATGTAAAATGAAATTTTAAAAGTGATTGTATGTAGAATGTATTTAATAACTTTCAAGAAGCCATTTTAGAGGTTTGCAAGGGAAAGACCTAGATTCTGAGTAGAGCAGACGGCTGCTGAGGAAGCAGCCATCCAGCAGCAAGCTCTTACACAACAGGCCTGGACACCACAAGGCAGCCGGAGGTCGTCAGGATAAAAGGGAAACCTGAGAAGCAACAGAAGGAGGGCACATCACACTTGTAAGGTGGAGGAAAGTTAGAGAGAGAGCAGGGCGCTAAAGAAAGGCTCGTGCACTCACGTACTGGAAGTGCGAGGGTTTTACTTTACACTCCCCCAGTAGATGTCCTGGGAGAAGAGCCGAGAAGCAGGCGGGTCCTTTTAGAAGGGATTCCAAGAAAGTATGATGAGAAAGCAGAAAAGCAGGATGAGGAAAGAGGAGGATAGATTTCACACAGGAATCTGCTTCTCCTGCCGCTTACGTGAGTGACGATGCTTACAGCGAACCTCCGAGAAGCATCAAGAACGTTCCGAAGAACACGGCATCGGGATGCTGAGGGACTGGGGTGCCCGTGGCTCTGTTCCTCCATCCCCCTGTGAGCTTCTGGGCACTGAGCTCCTCCAGATGGGGTTTGCTTGCAGCCTAAATCTGAGTTCAAACCAAAATAATGTCCACAAGCAGACAGAAGGTGACGCTTATCCAGGAGGAACCACATGAGCCACAGAGAACATTAAAGAAGTGGTAATGTTTGATGCAACTGTGTTGAAAGGTTGAGAACTTATTAAGAAGCATGGAAAATGGGCATAAAGAGTACCCCAGGTTCTCAGGTGTGGATTTGGGTCAGTGTAAAGAGAAGGAGTAGTCTAGAAGACTTCCTGATGAGAGGCAGGAACAGTTCAGGGCAGGACTGTGGGGACAGGTTTCGATCATGATGGCTAGGAGACCAATGGACACACAGGGAAAGAGTGAAGACTTACAAGGTTTCGGTTCATGTGAGAAATTGTTAGAGTACTGATGGTAATAATGGTAGAAGTAGACTCTCTAAAATGAAAAGTCAAAAACAGTGTGGAGTTTGGAGGGAGACTTTTTGGCAAAGACGTAATTTTTCAGCTTAAAGTTGCAGGCAGGGAATACAAGACATTGCTATATATCAAGCGCATAACAAAATCTGCTCTTCCAAATTCTCTTTGTTAAGTGTAACTACTCTTGTTTTTAGAGTCCCATGTAAAATGTGAATACAGATCTGCCTACCCACAAAGCTTCAATCCATCCACTCATGGTAATTCTTTTAGAGAAAAAAAATAAGTGGACACTTAAGCTGCCACTATGTCATTTCTAGACAGCAAATTGCTCAGTGCAGGGAGATACAAACGGACTTATTTCTTCTTCATCATGTTCGCACATAGCTTACTTTCTCCTTACTTGGACAATGTCTGACACACACAAGTTAAAGAAGGAGAAGTTTGTCTTAGCTCACAGTGTGCAGAGGTCTCAGGTCATGGTTTGCTGGCTCCAAGGCAGGATGGTGTGGCAGAGGGCATCACAGGCAAGACAGAGTTCGTGGCAGAGCAGGCGCAGAAGGACGAGAGGGAATGTACGCCGCCATCCCGGCTGGGCCTACGATGAGCCAACAGTCCCACAGCTGTCCCCTCCCAGCATCACACCCAATGACAAACCCACAATGGGCCAATCCATATCACTGCAGGATCAAGACCCTCCCCCAGCCCCACCTATGAGCGAGGGAGGCTTCGAGGGACACCCAGATCTAAGCCATGACAACAACAGAGACCAGAACTGAGAGTCACTTTCAGCTGGGTTTGTTTGAGTCTGAGGAAGAGGTTGTCCATGTGAGGCAGGGGAGAGGACTGAGCAGGAGCAGAGTCAGAACTAAAAAGCAAGAGCCAGGGACACAGACTGACTGCAGGCAGATGGGCGACGATACAGGCTGAGAACCCAGGCAGGAAGCACTTAATTATCAACCTCAAGAGAAGTTTTACAGGGCAGCTATTGTCCTACAAATGACTCGAATTTATCATTCTTGGTGACAGGGTGTTACTCTGTTGTGTGAGAATAACACATTTTCTTCATTTTTTCATCTGCTGATGGACTACAGGCCCCTTTTAAGGTTCAGCTCTTATGACTTATGCTACTAGAAACATGGGAATGAACACTGCACAGTAATATAGTGTCTCTGCCTCTGGGGAGGACACCTAGAAGGGGGTCATGAGCATTATGCACTGTCAACATACACATACACAGAAGTATGCACATGCCCAAGAAGTGGGAGTGGGAGATGGATGGAGGGGGGAGAGAAGATTGAACAAGAAATTAAAATGAATTATGCACATGGAGCAATTCTCCACAAGGAATGTAAACATTGCGTACTACAATGATAGATTAGTAAAAATATTTTAATCTTCATCCCACCCACTGCATTAGTCAGCAAATATCACGGAACTATTACACCCAGGGTCAGACAGAATAGAAGCATTCTTACTTGTTTTCTAATACAGAGTAAAAATATAAACAATTATTTAACTAAAATGATGATAAGGCATAGAGGAGGTGTGGAGTGCTGTGGTGTATAACTTAGGTTCTTTGGTCTGGTGACAGTTTAGAGAAATAACTCTGAGGTAAATAAGCTGAATGGATAATGGGGATGAAAGTCAGGACGTGGAGGTGCAGCAAACAGTGCTGGCGCTTGCTGGGTTTTGACAGTGGTAACTCATTTGCTCCTCCGTTTTCTTATGTGAAAAGAAAGACACTCAATGTTCTATAAACACAAGCCTATAAACATTTCCAGATTTTGAGAACTTACTAATTATGCTGCAAGGAAAACGGAACTTAAGATCAAAGTCGGTGCCAAATACTTTAACAATAGCAACATTAGGCAAGGAAAAGTCCTTGTCCCCAGCACGGTGGTAAAAATGCATTCAAATCAGCGAACTGCAGCTAAGACTTTATTAAAAGCAGTGCTTGTGCCAAAATCTGACAGTTGCATCATGGACACCTCCCGAGCTCACGCTGGTTTGCCAGTCACCCAGAGCAATCATTTCTGAAAGGTCTTCTTAACACGGGGGTAGTGTCGGGAATCCTGACTTTATTACGGAGCAGCAGACACCGAAGACAGAGCACAAGAAGCACACCATGCTGTTTGTTGTCAGCAGCCCTGTCAGAGCTGCTACCTGTAGAACGCT
This sequence comes from Octodon degus, assembly GCF_000260255.1. Lineage (NCBI taxonomy): Eukaryota > Metazoa > Chordata > Mammalia > Rodentia > Octodontidae > Octodon > Octodon degus. Next base: position 24,955,550 of record NW_004524588.1, on the reverse strand, counting down.
TTCAGGTCTGCACCCAGCACTCCAGATTTTACATTTAGTGATTTTAACAGCATGGAATGCTTTGTTCTCGATCAAAAGAAGTGTTAAATAATCATGATGCAAATTCTAAAAAAGAACAATGAAACCCTGAGCACTGTAACAGTCTTGCCCACGAAGAAGCCCCTGGAACATCACACAAGTGGCATCCTGCCAGCTTCCATTCCCACCCCAATTTCACTTGTCCCAATTTCACTTGTCCTCAGGGAGCAGCTGTCAAGCAGTTCCTTGACTAACACTCAGACAAAGCCACAGAGTCGATTGATAACTTTTAATGAAAAATGGCAGCTGAAGAAATACTTGTTGACTTCACTTAGAAAAATGTCTATTAGCGATTGCATTGCACTTCAGTTTCATACTGTGAAAGGCAAATGGAGAAAGCAAAATACAAGCATGAACAATAACCCAAACTTTTACAACGCGCTCAAGTAAATAACCGTCAAATGTATTGGGACTGCACGAGACTCGTGCGGCAGCCTGGGTATGTGCCGTCCTCCTTCTGAAGAAACGAAATGTAGCGAAACAGTCCTGTATTGCCATGCATAACGCCAATGGTAGTAGTAGTGGAAAATCAGGGCTTTTAGTCTTTCCAAAAAGTTTTTTTTTTTTTTTTTGAGACAGAATCTAACTATGTAGTCCAGGCTGGCCTTGAGCTCATGACAGCTTATCCTGACTTTGAAATCACAGCAACCATCCTGCCTCAGCTTCCCACATGCTGGGATTACAGGTGTATGCCACTATACCCAGAATTTATTTTTTTTTAATGTGGATCAACGTAAGGTTATTCTGTTATAGTTCCTGTGAGTATAATTATATGTACTTGAATCACTGTTTTTATAATAAACTATTATATTCAAGAATAATGGGACTGGGGGCCAGGGAGATGGCTCAGTGGAATAAGCGCTTCCCTGGCAAGCGCAAGGGCCTGAGTTCAATCCCTGGTTCCGCAAAAAACAAAAAACAAACAAACAAAACAAACAAACAAACAAACAAACAAGAATAATGGGGCTGGTAATATAGCTTAACCCCTGTGCCTGCCTGGTAAGTGCAGGGTCCTGAGTTTCATTTCCAACACCAAAAAAGAAGAAAAAAAAAAATACAGTAAGAATAATATCTCACACCCCTAAAGGTGATCCCCTGCTTTTATTTTAGTGCGTTAAACATACTTACTCAAACTTTCTTTCTTAGGAGTGCACATAAAATACACATTAACTGCATTAAGTTCCCGATTTTTTTTCTTTTTTCTTTTTCTGATACAGGGTCTCACTATGCAGCCCTGACTTAGCTAACTTCCCAACTCAGCCTCCCCAGCACTGGGATTACAGGCATGACCTGCCACACCTGGTTTCAGGGCCTGCTCACCTGCGTGAGGGGCCGGCACAGCATGAAGTACCAGGAATCGAACCCCGGACCCTACGCTCTCTCCCCAACCCTAAATTCCTGATTTGGGGACTGTTAATTTTTGTTAACATTCTATTTAATTTCTCCATGAAAATATAAGATAATTAAAACAATATATTTGAGTGTTTCATATAGTTCCTCAATTTTACTTAGAAAAAAAGGTGTTTTTGAAAAACTTTTACTCATCTTCTCATTAAAAGTATGGCGTGACAGCGGGACCAGTCCCAGCCAAGGTGCAGCGTGGGCCAGACCCTCTCACACCCCCTTGGGATGCCCCCCACAACTCTGCAGCACCTCACCCACCCCGCCTGCCAAGTAGGAATTTCTGCTGCGTTCCGGGAACCCCCAGACCAAGTCCTAGCCCAGGTCCGATGAGTGTGTGGGAGAGCTTCCTGCTACCCTGTACCGGCCAGACCAAATACCAGTCCCAGCCCAGGCCTGGTGTGGGCGAGACCCTCTCCCACCCAATTGGGATGCCCCCCATCAAACCGCAACACCTACCCCACCTCGCCCGCCGAGTAGGAATTACTGCAGCATTCCGGGAACCCCCAGACCCAGTCCTAGCCCAGACCCAGTAAGTGTGTGGGAGAGCTTCCTCTCTCCCCCTACTCCACCTTGCCCCCTCCAGGCACAGCTCAGGCCTGGCATACATGCCTGGGGTGTAACCCTGCAGCTGTAATACCTGCAGAGAGCGTAGAGGATACATCCACCCAGCTAGTCCAGGAGCAGAATATCTTGCCACAGGGGCACAACAGTTTCACCCTCAAGCGCAGCAGCAGGAATGAGCTGAACACAGCAGCCAGACCCAAGGCAGGCACAGCTGGATAAGTCCAAACTTTGTAGAGATGCACCTGAACTTCAGTACGTGCAAAGGTGATAACTACAACAAAGAGCTACAACAAAGGTCAGAAGACAGTGCTACATAAAATAACAACGAGAAGG
>NW_004524588.1:24947422-24948595 GCF_000260255.1 Octodon degus | reverse complement strand
GATACATGTGTTACTATGTTTATAACAGCACAAGTTGTGATAGCCAAATCTTGGAAACAACCAAGATGCCCATCACCTGAGGAATGGTTGAAAAAGATGTGGTATTTCTACACAATGGAGTATTATTCAGCTATTAAGAATGATAAACTCCAAGTCTTTATATTAAAGTGGATGCCACTTGAATATATACTCATAAGTGTAATAAACCAGACACACATGTGTAAATATCGTATAATCTCCCTTGTATAAAAACTCAGAAGAATAAATATAAATAGAAAGATATAATAAAAGTAAGAGGAAAGCAGGATTTCAAGGACTAATCAAGAGAGGGAAAGGAGAAGAGCTAGGAAACATGCCAATGTCAAGCCATACAGTTATATGTAGAAGGTGAGCAAGGCAATGATCCTGAGAATATTCAGAAGCTTTTTTAATCTAACAGTTAGTGGGAAAGATTCTCACCCTGACTAACTATATATACCGATACCTGTGAACTATGCTACTGCACTGCACATGGCAATCTGTAATAGTAGTTTCATGTGTGGAGTGCCTGTCATTTTGGTATTCTGAATGTGGGCTGCTTGTCATGACATGCCATTTACTGCTATTATGTCTCTCAGGTAGGTGGATGTTCAAGAAGAAGGGGGTGGTGAATGAAAGCAAGAGACAGGAAAAGGAACATTGTGGGACTGTCCTGCTTCAAGGTTGTGTATGATGAGATTTTTGGACTTATGTGCAAACATGAGAAGTATATAATTCTTTATCCTATTTTTAAAATATAATCTAATTTTTCAATGTTTTTTCACATTATGTAGGGACTTAAAGTTCAACATATCGATACTTGATGAAAAATACCTTTTCCTTATTATGCCTAAGATGTTTGAAATGCAGTGAGATAGTGAGGTTAAGCTTAATAGTCTAAGTCATTTGATAATAACAATAAGCTTGTCTTCTGGATGGTTAACAACCTAAGTATGAAGACCAAAATGAGAGAAAAGAGAGGGCTGCAAGGGAAGCCAACATTGTGGCCCTAGCCTTCTAAGATCAATTAAGTCTCAGGACATATGAGAACTTGTACTGTAACATCATGTAACTCGGTAGTGTCCCAAATTTTCTGATCAAGGAGATTATGGGGCCAAAGAGGAAAGTGATTGATGATGTAGAGTGTGCCTAAGG
>NW_004524588.1:24941602-24946282 GCF_000260255.1 Octodon degus | reverse complement strand
GAGGCCCCCGGAGCGCAAGCCGGGCTCCAAAGTGCTCTTTGGCCCTGGCGCTCCTGCCTTGCCGCTCGCTGAATCCGAACTCAATCTTCAGAGCTGTGCTAAAAACAAACCCTTTCTCTTTTCAGTTTTGGTGTCACACAATTTGTTCAATAATGACAAAGCTGACTAACAACAGGACCATTGATTTGAGTTAAAACATGAAAGACAGCCTTAGATTATTTCAATACATGCTAGAATGGGGTGCCTCAGTCACAATTTTCTGTGTCATTTATGAGATACGCTTGAAAAATGAGGCATCTGCTTAACTTAGAACAGTATTATCAACGAAGACATTACCACGAATCTCCCTAAGATACTCCTCCTTAGAAAACACTTGCCTCACCCTTCTTTCCACTTCCTAAAGTAGGGTTGGGAGTCCTCTTTTGTGTCTTCAGTCGCGCTGGTGTGGCTGCTTTGAAGTTCAAGATGTTTACATTCTGTGGTCATTTTGACTTTGGGGAAGAGGGACAAACTGTGTAGTGCAAGTTCTGTTAAATAAAGGAGAGGAGAAAATGCCATGACAGGAACAGCAGGACAGCTGAGTGCACTAAGAGCCTGCTTAGGCAAGCTCAGGGACCAGGTTCGATTCCCAGCAACACAGTCATGCCCGCTCCACCCCCCAGGCGCGCTGAGCTGACCACCAAGTCTGGGCCTGGTGGTGCACACCTGTAATCCCAGTGCTGGGGAAGCTGAAAGGAGGAGGATCACTGTGAGTCTGAGCTGAGTAGTGAGACCGTGCACCAAATATATTAAAAATAATGCCATGACCTTTCCGTGGGTCTGTCTTTCCTCTAAGTGAGTCTTGTCTGTCCTACCTGCTGTATTTTTAATTACATCTCGTAGACATTGAAAAGCAAAGACTTAGCCCTGGGTCGGAAGGTGGCGAGAAGGCAGAGGTGAGTGTATCTGGAGCCCTGGAAGGTCTCTGGGAGGGCTGGCGGCACAGTGTCTTTTGCTGTAACATGCAACTTTCAAAACGCAAGGACTCAACATGCTTTCTGACCGTGCATCTTCATACTGGTGTCCTGCATGTAAGTCACCTTAGTTGAGCTCAACCTGCTCCATCCTTCTGATCAATGTCTGTCTTCTATCTCCAAGCTTCTCCTTAGTACTAAGCGTGATAGTATGAATGTTTGTTCAGCAGCTAACTATGTATGCACATGTGTCTTTAGGAATATCTGAATGAAAGAGTACTTTTCTCCCATCATTCATTAATTTCTTTCAGCTGTATACATGACAAGTGTCTCATTGACTATCCCTATTCTGATTCAATGAACAATTTTTCATAGTCTAGCTACTGAAGGCCTACTTAGAGTTATTGGAGTGTAATAGATTTCCCTCCTAGCAATTAATCATTGTATTTTGGATAACTTAAGTTGTTAAACCTCCAGAAGAGAAGCTTAATGATATTATTACTCTATCACATAAGCTCTTGAGCTTAACATCAGTATCTGTCTGAATATCAAATGCCTTAGACATAACATGGAACAGGTATTTTCCATCAAGTGTTGATATGCTAAACTTTAAATCCATACAGAATGTTTAAAAAAATTAAAAATTGTAAAAAAAATAGAAATAAACAATTACAATTTTTTTACACAGAAATTAAGAAATCTAACGGTATACAATATTGTAGCAGGATAATCCTATGACTTTTTTCTTGTCCCTTGTTTTCATTTATTACCTTAAAAAAAACATTTACTTGAGAGAGACTATAGCAGTAAATGGTATGACATTAGAAGCAGTACACCTTTAGAAGACCAGAATGACAGTCATTCCAAGCATGGCCCTAGTATTACACATTGCTATCTTCAGTGTAGTTGCTTATTTTACAGGTATCAGCATGTATAGTTAGTTAGGGTGAGAATCCTACCAATTAACTGCCAGTTTCAAAAGTCTGATTGAGATTTTCAGTATCATTGCCATAACCATCTTGTGTATATAAACGTATGATTTTGCCCCTGCCATGTTTCCTGGCTTTTCTCCTTGCCCTCCCTTTGTTGTCTAATCCTTACATTCTCGCTTTCCATTTAGTTGTGTTAGGCCTTCAATTTTTATTTCTTTTTTTGAGTTTTTACACTAGGGAGACTATACTATATTTATACATGTGGATCTGGGTTATTTCACTTATGAGTATATCTTCAAGTGGCATCCACTTATATATGAAGACTTCGAGTTTATCATTCTTCATAGCTGACTAATACTCCATTGTATAAAAATACCACATCTTTTCCAACCATTCCTTAGGTGATGGGCATTTTGGTTGCTTCCAAGATTTGACTAACATAAATTGTGTTGCTATAAACATAGGTGCACATATATCACTAGAATATGATATCATCAGTTCTTCTGAGAAAAATTCCAGTAGGGGGATAGCTGGTTTGAATGGGATTTCCAGTCCTAGTTTTTTAAGGAGTCTCCATGCTGATTTCTGTGGAGAAATCAGTGGAGAAGGGTTCCTTTTTCCCCACAGCCTCTCCAACATTTGTTGTTGGTTACTTTCTTCATGATAGCCATTCTTTCTGGATTGAGGTGGTATCTCAGTGTTGTCTTAATTTTCATTTCACAGATGGCTAGTGATGTGGAACAGTTTTTCATGTATTTATTAGCTTCTATAATTTCATCCTCTGAGAAGTGTGTGTTCATCTCGGATGCCAATTTCTGGATTGGGTGTTTAAATTTTGGGTCATTAATGTTTTTTACTTCTTTATACATTCTAGAGAGAACACCTTTGTCTGAGTGCATATTAGTTTTTTTTTTTTTTTTCCAAATTTGCGGGTTGTCTTTTCACTTTGTTGGTATTTTTTTCCCTAACCACGGATTGAACCCGGTCCCTTGCACTTGCCAGAAAGCCCCTATTCCACTGAGCCATCCCCTCAGCACCTCAGTAATTTCTTTTGACATTTAAAAACTTCTCAATAAAAGGAGGTCCTAGTTGTTAATTCTATCACATATTACCTGTATAATTTGATTTTTGCTCATGAACACTTTGCGAACCCCTATGTCTTCAAGAGTTCTTCCTACTTTCTCTTTCAGGACATTTAATGTTTCTCTTTTAATGTTTAGATCTTTAATCCAATTTGACTTTAGTTTAGTGCATAGTAATAGACGTGGGTCAAGTTTTAGTTTTCGGCATGTAGAGAGCTAGTTTTTTTCCAGCACCATTTGTTAAATAGGCTATCTTTCTTCCAGTAATCATATTTGGCCCTTTGTCGATGATAAGGTGGCTGAGTGTGTTTGTAGATTTTCTGCATTTTCTAATCTATTCCACTGATCCTCAAGTCTATTTTGTTGCCAATACCATGCTGATTTCATTACATTACCTTTGTAGTATAATATCAAGTCAGGAATTATAATGTCTCCTGGCTTGTCTTTATTGCCCAGGATTGCCTTTTCTATTCTAGGTGTTTTCTGGTTCCAAATAAACTTTAGAAATGATTTCCCTAGTTCTGTGAGGTATTTTGGTGGAATTTTGATAGCAATTGCATTAAATCTGTATAACAATTTTGGGAGTATGGTCATCTTCACCATGTTGGTTCTTCCTATCCAGGAGCAGGGTATATTTTTCCATTTTCTGAAGTCCTCTACAATCTCTTTTTTCAGAGTACTGTCATTTTCATTGAATAGATCTTTGACTGCTCAAGGTATTCTTTAAACTTGAAAAAATATTTACTTATTGTGAGATGTATTGCTTAATTTGCATTACTTGTCCTTTACAGTATAGAAACTAAAACATTTTCTCCATTACTCTACTCAGAAATTGCTGATCAGAAAGCAATTTGTATAGATAATCATGTTATTTTTTATTTTTTTATTTTCAGACAGGTATACAGGGTATCACTGCGTAGATCAGACTTGCAGTGATCCTCCTTTTTACAGTCTCCCAAGTGCTGGGATTAGAGGCGCACCCTGCCTTGCCCAGTCTCAATCCCCACCTCAGCCTGCCCCAGGGATTGGGGCCAGCACAGCAGTGCTGAGGATCGATCTCCCTGGGCCCTGCATCTGCCTAAGCAGGCGCTTTAATCCCCTGAGCTATTTGGCCAGCGCTGGATATTCATCTTATGCAGAGAAACTTAAGTGCAACTATGCTCAATGAGCTGAATTAAGGTTTTTTAGACTGTTTTAGTCACATTTAGATCGATTACTTCATTTACTTCAGTAGAATTTTTTTGAGATAGTTTATTATTTACTTTTTATAAGAATTTAAGCAGTTGGCCTATAATCACATACAGTATTTTACATGCATAGGAAGGATTTGGATTTCAATTTGTTCTTTCTACTAAAACTGGCCCCATTGCATGAATAACAAGTAAGTAGAGATACATTTTTTAAAGAAGGCTTGTGACAATCTCCAATTTTATGTGTCTAATTTATTTGAAATCAAAACACCTGGGAATGTAAGCTCAAAGGCTTTTTCTGTTTTGTTTTATATTGTTTTGCAGCCTTAGATTCCTAATTCAGTCACAGGTTCAGAAGTTTGATTTTATACAGTTTTATTAACTTATTTTTAAAGAATTTGCATCTGTTTTGATTTACCTATACTTGACAATAATATTGTCTATGGGAAACTTGGGATTCCCAAATAGAATTACATTTCTATTAAAATTTATGAACATTTTAAATTAAGTATTTATTTAGTAA
>NW_004524588.1:24940210-24940704 GCF_000260255.1 Octodon degus | reverse complement strand
AACAATGTGAGACTAATAGGCATCAATGAGAAAGAAGGGGTCAATACAAATGACATTTAAAAAATATGGGCAGAAGTAATAGCAGAAAACTTCCCAAATATGAGGAAACAATTGGACATTCAGATAACTGAAGCATACAGAACACCAAGGAACCTCAACCCAATGAAAAACACATCGAGACATATGATAGTCGAGATCCCAGAAATTCAGCACAAGAAAAATCTACTGAAAGCTGCTAGAGAAAAGAAGCAGATCACATTCAAAGGAAAATCCATCAGAATTACAGCCGACTTCTCCTCACAAACCATGCAGGCAAGAAGAGCATGGAGCAGAGTACTTCAGGTTCTCTATGAAAATAAATTCCAGCCCAGACTACTATACCCTGCAAAACTGTCTTTCAAGTTTGATGGAGAAGTGAAATACTTCCATGACAAGGAACAGCTGAAAAATTTCACGATGACAAAGCCAACCTTACACAGGCTACTGAAAGATGT
>NW_004524588.1:24932805-24940110 GCF_000260255.1 Octodon degus | reverse complement strand
CGCCACCCTGCCTTAGAGCCAGCCGAGTATGCGCTGAAACCACCACCGTGAGCTAAGTGAACCTTCCCTTCCTCAATTTTGAGTGTTGAGTATTTTGTCTTAGCAACAAGAAAAAAGTACACAAGATACCTGGCAAGCACCAGATGCTGGGTTTGATTCCCAGTACCCCCAAAAAGACAAATGAAAAAAATTAAATAAAATGCACAAAACAGTTTCTTGTGGTCAGAAACATGGGCACATTCTTTCATTGAGTTTTGAAGATAATTGTTACCATCATCACTAAATAAATTCATATAGACTAGATATTTGTTTTAAATTAAATATTTCAATATCTGTAATAACTGGTTTTATGTAAAGCAATAGAAAGTTAACAGAGTTGAGTTTCCCCAGTTGTATATGCTCAAGGTTTGCTCTTCAAAATCAAATTAATGAAAGCATTAAAATTAATCTCAGTCAAATGAACTATCAACATTAATAAAAGACTGATGGTTTCCCTCTATATGCATTTTAATATTCATTTATACATCTAGTAAGCTCCTTATGTTGTCTTGATATTTTAATTTTAGTTTAATTCAGTTTGATGTGCCCTTCACAAAAATGTAAAGTCAAGATTTGCCACAGTTTAGCATCTGAGAATTTTTACCTAAAAGAATCAGAAATAGTTGGGAATATTTATGTCAACACTTGAAGCAACAAAGACTGTTTGCCTTCACTGACTGTAGCAACAACTTCGAAGGGACATTCGTGTGCCATGTTTTACCCAATTAATAAGGATCATATGGGTGGAACTGTCAGCCCCGTGGTATTGCTTTTCCTATTAATTCACATTTCAAACCACATGCATTGACAGTTTGTTTATTAAGCTGACTCTAAACTCACTGTGCACTTGGATCTCTGAATTTACACTTCGTTCACTTATGAGGACCTGCCTTCGATGGAAAGCATTTCACATTGATAGGCCTGCTGAAACTGGGCTTCTCCATGGAGAAATAGTTTAGTGCTGTCAAGCAGCACTTTCATCTTTACTGAAAAATGGTGTCTAACTGTAGATGGTTCATTACAGTCTTAACATTGATAAAATATTATTATTGAAGAAGTATTTAATAAAGTAATCTAAGATGTCTCTTTTCATCCCTTTATAAAAGAATGAAAAATCAGTTTTAAAATCATTTTTATGTGTTTTATAGAAACACGTTTCACCCTCTATGATCAACTCCAAATCCACTCTCCTACTGAATGCTCAGCATCCCATCTCATGGAAGGTTTTCCTACCAGAAACTCATTATGATCTAAATTGGCAACTATGAATCTTATTTCTCATGTGATACTTTGCTGGGCTGCTGGGCTTTTATTTCTCTCTGTTCTTGAGGGCAAAAGACCATGCTACTTGGAGATTCTTAGCTTTAATGTATGTTCCCTTAGCTTTTTCTTTGAGGATTGAGGGTGATAACTGCTCCATGAGGCTACTCTGCCTAAGTCCTTCAGGCACTACCCATCCTACATTAATACTACAAACCCCACACTTCCCTTTGGAAACTATTTCTTTAGTAAACTTCTAAACCATTCCATTTGAATGTGCAATGCTTACTGTTCTGAAATTGATATCAACAAGCAGATTTCAGGAAAGTAAATAATATTCAGTGGTAGAGTCTAGTGGCAGCAAATTCAAAGCAGGAATTCCATTTGTGATGCAAGTATATTTGTGTACTGAAAGTGCCCCAGCAATGGACAAGAGGAATACCTTGGACTTTTCCAGATCCACTTGTATAGGTGGCCTGTGATAAGAAATGTCCATCTTGGAAAAGTAAAGACAAATAATGTCCTTAGAGAAGAGCAGAATATAAATTTTCCCATTTGCGTGAGAGGATAATGGCTGGAGAAACAAGATAAAGGGTCTAGTGCTGAGCGAACGCAGTTGCGTAGCGTGGGACATGTTTTGGTTTAGCTCAAGGATGCCACCCCCATCTTTCATTCACTCAACATCAGAGTTTTTAGAAAGTGACTGGATGATGGGGCCATTATAGCTGCCTTGCTGTTGGGATGGGGCCCTGGAGGCATGACATGGAAGGCTGTAGGTGTGTGTCCTGCTCCCCCTTTTTTTCTCTGCTTCCTGGTAACCTTGACTAGTTGCAGCTGACAAGGGAGGACAAATGTGAGCCCAAATAAAGCTTGCATTCCGTACACTGTGAGTGTCTCATCGTCTGTCTCACTCATGACAAAGGGACTACAAGGATTTGGTTCCACGACTGGGAACATTGCTCTGACTCTGCTTGACCGTAGCGTGAAGATGCTTTTGGAAGTGATTAGTGGGAGGTTAGAGGGAAAGTTTGGAGATGCGTGCTAGAGAGGCCTAGAACATTCTGCGCTGAACTTGGTGAGAGATTCTGGTCAGATCACAGAAGACGAGAGTTCTGATTTAAAAACAGACAATGAAAATTAAGCTCAGGAGATTTCAGTTGGGAATAAGGACTCTAATGGCAGTTTTACTGAAGACAATAAAAAGATTCCCATTCTTATCTTGTGATTTTAGGCAAAACATTAGCATGAACATGAAGGACTTGAACAATAGCCTAAGCAAAATGGCCAAATTGAACGTATATGCTATTTTTTCTACTTTTTAATGTCATCAATCTTTTTCACTGACTTGAAAGAAAACCTTGTTTACAAATATATGTTTTTTTTTCAGAAACATGTTGTTTCACAAAATGCACGTTTTATGTCATATGCCAAATCTGTTTTGTTAAAGGTAAATTATTTGATGATGCTGAAGAATTAAAATTCATTCTCAGAAATGTAACTAAGAAATGTCTACATACAGAGAAATTAAAATAGTCTAGAGAAAAAGAGATCAAATTACTTAAAGGGATAATAGATAGCATTTTGAGTTAAGTGACAGTAAAAATATGCTGTCTTTAAAAAAATTAATTAAATTTATTGAGAAATAAATAGCAATGAGACAGTTTCAAAATTGATTAGTAGGACAGTTTCAATAAATAATACATTGCATATTGTTGTCTTTGTAGTGGTTATTCATAGTACAAGATGCAGACATGATATTCTATCCAAACACTATTAGTACAAATTTTTCTTGAATTAAGAGAAAGTAGCTGTATATCTATCCTATTTTGTATATACAGATACAAAATGGTCCTTCCTTTTTATCTGCTTTTCTGGTTTAGTTTTGTCAGAGATGAGTATTCTGCCATTTCAATATTGTACATTCATGAGTTCAGCAAAATAATCCAATATGGTCCAGTAGTCCATAATAGTACTGAGTTGTCCATAGGACTGGCAATGTCAGAAGTTGTTGACTTGAGCCTTTTAAAGTTCAGTATATTAATATGGATTTACTTTTTATACCTCGTTTTGATACTTTTCTGCTGGATGGTTAAGACCAAGATAAAACAAGACCTGTATAACAAGAAATGTAATTTTGCATCTGAAACAGTCAGTCAAATCCCCTCAGGATTTACCCTGAACCCTGTACTGCAGTTTGTAGATGCTTTGTCAGTGTCAGCCATGTGGATGAGTCATGGCCATTGCTTGACCAATTTGCTCTCTGTGAAAGCCTGAGAGAATTTTTTCTCTCTAGGTGGCACTCCTTAGGCACACTCTACATTGTCAGTCACTTCCTCTGTGGCCCCATAGTCTCATTGATCAGAAAATTTGGGACAAAACTGAGTTACATGATGTTACAGTACAGGGTTTCTTATGTTCTGAGTCCTCACTGACCTTGAAAGACTAGGGTCAAAATCTTGGCTGTCCTGGAGGCCTTTCTTTTTCTCTAATTTTTGGTCAGTAAACTTAAGCTGTTATCCTTCCAGAAGAGAAGCTTAATGATATTATTACCCTATAACATAGGCAGTTGAGCTTACCCTCACTATCTGTCTGAATATCAAACATCTTAGACGTAACATGAAACAGGTATTTTCCATCAAGTATTGATATGTTAAACTTTAAATCTCTTTTCACTAGCTGCAATCACATCTTGAAGATCTGAAGCTCTATCTTCCCTTTCAATCAAACAGTTTTGCAAGCTTGTGACTGAGATTTTAAGTACCTCTATATCTCTTTTACTGTGCTTCATGTGATCTATTTATTTCCTATATTGCGCATTCAAGGATTCCATCATTTTTCTAATTTCCTCTATATTTTTATCAATGTCTTGAGAAGCAGTTACTAATTCTTTCAATATAGTTATCCTTTCTTTTTTTTTCTCCAGGGATTATTTCTGATCTGATTTCCTCTATATGTTTCTGCAGTTGATTCTTTACTTCAGATGCTATTAATTCAGAGATTTCTTTTTCTTTATTTCAGAGATTATTTCTGATCTGAGTTCTTCTATACCTTTCTGCAGTTGTTTCTTTACCTCAGACACTATTAATTCAGACATTTCAGCTGTGTGATTCTCAATTTCTTCTGTGCTAGTGTCTTCTGCACTTGTTCTGGTTAGGTTCGGGGCCCGAGTTTGCATTGTGTGCCTTCTCTTTCTCAGTTTGTATAGCACTGTAATCTGACCTTTGCTGTAGAGCTTTGTGCAGTTATAGCACCTACTGAAATTCCGGGGCAGATGTTCAAAATTTGAATTTATCCAGTTGTGCCTGGCTTGGGTCTGGCTGCTGTGCTCAGCTCCTTCCTGCTGCAGCCCTTGGGAGTGAACCTGTTGTGCAACTTTGGCAAGATGTTCTCTTCCTGGATTAGCTGGGTGGTTCTGGTCCCCAGCCCCTCTGCAAGGACTTCAGCTGCAGAGTGTCACCCCAGGCCTGCATACCAGCCCTGGGCTGGGTACACCAGGCCTGGGCTGGTTCTGGAGGGGTTCAGAGGTGTATGCAGTGCAGGGCTGAAGGTCTCATTCATGTGTCAAGCTTGGGCTGGTTATGGAGGTGTCCAAGGGACACAGAAGTGCAGAAGCTCTCCCACATACTTGCCAGGCCTGGGCTTAGGGGTGTTTGGAGGAGTCCTGAGAGCGCGGCAGAAGTTCTCACTCACATGCTGAGCCTGGGTTGGTTCTTGAGGGGTTCCACTAATATCTTCTTCACAGCCTTTGTTAAGCTTCAAAAGTATGTATTTGACATAAGCTTTAAAAGCCACACAGATGAATGATTGACAATATGTATAAAAGAGAATACTATGAAAATCCAAGAAAGTAGCAAAATTATTATGATTTTCATTTTTTTAATTAATTTTATTGAAAAAGAAATAGCATTGAGATAGTTTCAAAAGAGGTTAGTAGGACAGTTACAATAATTACTACATTGCATATTGTTGTCTTCATAGTAGTTATTCATAGTACAATATGCAGACATGATATCTTTTCTAAACACTATTAGTACAAATCTTTCTTGAGTTAAGAGAAAGTAGCTGTATATCTATCATAATTATTTTGTGTATACAGATATATATATATATATATATATATATATATATATATATATATTCACTACAAAATGGTCCTTCATTTATATCCCCCTTTTTTGTTTAGTTATCAGAGATGGGTATTCCATTTGCATTCAAATATTGTAGATGCGTGATTTCAGCAAAATAATCCAATATAGTCCAGTAGTCCATAATAGTAGTGAGTTATGCATAGGACTGGCAATGTTAGAGGTTGCTGACTTGAGCCTTTTACAGCTCAGCATATTAATATGGCTTTACTTTTTATACTTCATTTTTATACTTTTCTGCTCGATGGTTAAGACCAAGATAAAACAAGACCTGTATAACAAGAAATGCAACTTTTGTATCTGACAAAGTCAGTCAGATTACCTCAGGATTTAGCCTGAAACCCTGTTCTGCAGTTTGTAGATCCTTTGCAGTGTCAGCCATGTGGATGAGTCACAGCCATTGCCTGACCAATTTGCTTTCTGTGAAAGCCTGAGAGAATATTTTTCTCTCCATGTGAGTCCGCTTAGGCACACTCTACACTCTACATCATTGATCACTTTCCTCTGTGGTCCCATTGTCTCCTTGATCAGAAAATTTGGGACACAACTGAGTTACATGATGCTACACTACAGGTTCTCCTGTGTCAGGAGTCCTCACCGACCTTGAAAGGCTAGGGCCAAAATATTTGCTACCCTTATAGCGGACGTAGCAAAATTAAATGGTACATAAAGATATTTCAAGAATCAATGATATATAACAGATTTAGAAGAGAAAAGAACAAGGAGTCCAAATGTGAATATTTAAAGAACAAAGTTTGGAGAATTTGTTACAAGGTTTTATCAAGGTTAGAAGGAGAGAGAACAAAAGTTACTAGAGCTGGTATTAAAACATTCACATTATTGCATCCCCTACCTCTGAACGACAAGAGAGTATGAGTATCAGTGTATGGATTTACCCAGGAAAGATGGTGAACATGTTTCTTGAAGGATACAAAATGAATAAGGTGACTAAAAATCAGTAGGAAAATGTATGCGATTTTAGCTATTAAAATTCTGAAAGTGTATATTTGTTTTTTGGCAGCACTTTTCTTTATCAATTTTGTAAGCTTCGTAGTTTTCCCACAAACTCTTTAAAAGTACAACATTATCAGTCTTGCAAAGGTGCATGTGTGTGAAGGCTGTTGTTTTTTTTTAAGTCAGTTAACACTGAGTGTTTGAAATTTCTTTAATAATTGAAAATGGCACCTATTTGTAATACAAAAATAACTATTCACAAACTAAAAATATGTGTCCTGTTTTACAAACATGTTCTTTCCCAGAATAAAATTTTGGCTCTAAATTTCTTTGAAGATGAATAATTTCAGACATATTAGGCACCAAAAATATTAGCCATTTTAAAACTGAAATGTTTAATAAATATAAATATGAAAAAGACTTCTCAATTTATTCTGTTACAAGGATACATTTTGAGTAACAAAATGTTACAACTACATTACAAGAATGCCAATTCTGCCTATATACTATTCCAATATAAATGATAATATTATAAGTGAATTACTAACAAAAAGATCAGAAATACTTTCAAAATGAACATTTCCTTGGCAACTTTTCATTTTTCTCATACTAGAAAGATTGTTTAATATTAAAACAAACAAAACAAAATTTAAAAAAAACAAATAAACCAAAAAGAGAAGAAAGGTCTGATATTTTTATGGAAAATAAGAATGGTTGAAAATTTTAGAAAAGGTAATATAAACTAATGCATTCATATTGATAAAGTAAAATTATAGAGTCCTAGCCCAGGTCCGGTGAGTGTGCGGACAGCTTCCTGCTACCCTGCGCCGGCGGGACCAGTCCCAGCCCAGGCGCAGAGTGGGCTGGACCCTCTCCCAGCCCCTTGGGCCGCCCCCCACCACTCCGC
>NW_004524588.1:24911124-24928116 GCF_000260255.1 Octodon degus | reverse complement strand
TTGGATACAGCTTTGCATCTCTTGAACAAGATTCCATAGCATCTGGGTGGCTTTTTAAAGCTCAGATCCAGTTTCCCTAGGTTTCACTTTGTAGTTTGCCTTTTCTGTCACATGTTCTTGCTTAGAACATGATTTGATGTTGTGTATCTGAAAGTCCCTCTTCTTCCTATCCCACCCCATCCTCAATTACGGGCCATTTTCATTATACTAGCTCTTGTTTTGCTATTGGGCTGTTGAACAGATTTCTTGAAGCAGCTTTTTGCAAGGTTAAAAGAATGCACCCTGGTAACAAGTTTGTGTCATTTTAAATATATACCTTCTAGTAAATAAGGAGAAGCCTGGCAATCAATCCCTTTTAGTGTGTTATATGTTTCACCTGACAACTAAACTTTCTATTGATTAGCCATTACTTTGTTAGATAATCCTATGTCATTGAATCCATTGTAAAAAATTAAACTCTTTAAAATGTTTAAAAAAAATTATATCATACATTTACACCATAAATATCTGAAATATTTCAAGACACATATTTTAGAATCTTTAAATGAACTAAGAATAGAAAGCAACATATGTTCTGACAAATTATATACATAAAATTTCTGTAGCATCATCAAATTTAGTGGTGAAATATTGAACACTTCCTCCTGAGGTTGAAGACAAAGATTCTCAACTCAGTTGTGACCATTTTGCTCTGGGCTACAGATTGTACAAAGCACAATGACCAAAATGAGTGAATAAATGTAAGAACAGGTCTGCACGTGTATGTGATGGGACTGCCTGCAGCAAACACTCAAGATCATCTTAGCACTGATGAATAACGTTAATAATTGAATTGGAAATTAGTAGATACAGGCTCAGTATGGAAATTCTATTGTATGTTTACAAACGATAGCACATGGAAAATGAATTTTAAAACCAAAATATTTTAATAGTTTGAAATTCAGTAAATGTATACAATTAAATTTTAAAAAGAAATTACAGTATATTGTTGACACAAGTTAAATACCAAAACGATAAATTTTGAAATACCTCATTTTAGTTTTTTGTTATTTGTTTTTATTCCTGCAGGATCTCACTACACAAGTCAGTGCTCCTCCTGTTTTCAGCCTCCCTAGTGCTGGGAACACAGGTGTGAGCCACAATGCCTGGACTCCATCACCATCTCAGTGTGCCTGGGGCTGGGCTAGAGCGGCATGCCGTGCCAGGGATAGAACCTTCGCCCCTGTGCTTACCCACACAAGTGCTTGGTTCATTTAGCTATCTTGCCAGCCCTTGAAATGCATCATTTTAATTTACTTAAAGTGTTAATATTTTAGGATGAGAAAATACATCCCAATTTGACATGTAGATTTAATGCAGTAACCAAGTCACACAGAACAGAGTAGTGATGGCAAAGTGTTTAGAAGGCGCAGTGACGCAAGCACCCTCCATGGCTCGTGTGGCTTCAGTGTGCCACCCCTGGAACGGTCACGAGCACACTCATTTGTGCTGGCAAAATGGCTGTGACTAAAGAAGAAAATATGTATAAAATGAAATTTCTTACAGGGTTTAGCATATTTTAAACCTCAATTCCTCCCTAAATAGATGCAAAAACATCAATGTTGGTGGGAGTGTACACTGGTGACAACATTGTGGATGTCTGTGCCAAAATTCCTTAAAAAACCGGGATTAGAGGTCCCATTTGACCCAGCTCTTCCTCTTCTGGGTATCTTTCTGGAAGATCATTAAAAACATCATGCTACAGCTATATTTATGGTAGTGGAGCACTACGAAGAAGGACGACTTTAAGACATGCTTAGGCCAATGGAAGCACCTAGGGACCACACTCTTAATTGACAGAAGGATTTTTTTTTTTTTTTTTGGCTAGCTCAGAATGGCTTCAGGGCATGTTTGGCTGGATCAAGTTCTGGGGATCGAACCACAGCAACCTGAGGTTGACTGCTTTGTTGAAGCAGCTACTTAAACAACTGAGCTAAGGGGCAGGCCCCCACACTCTTAATTGAGACAAATCAGAAACACACATGTAAATACTGCATTGTGTCTCTGGTGTAAAAAGCTGAAAGAGTAAACAAGGACTAAAATGTACACTAGATAATGCAAAATAGGGAGAAACTGTGCAAAGAAAAGAGGTACTAGGCAAGGGAGAGAGGAAAAGAAAAAAGTTAAAAGAAGGATAAAATGTAAACAAAGCTTGGTAAATGAGGGAAGGATCAGGAGTTGAAGGGAGGAGAGGAAATTAGGGAGAAAATGAGAATCAAATTCCCTGTGATGAATATGATAATTGTGTCTATAAAAAGTGTACTAATAAATTTAATGAAATAAAATAAAATGAGCAGACTGCACGAACTGACACTAAAAGGTACAGTATGTGAGTTTTCACCAAATATATTAAATAATGCTCACACTGAGATCCTATTTCTATTAAGATGTACATATGGAGGCCGGGGAGATAGCTCAGTGGAAAAAGTGCTTCCCTGGCAAGTGCAAGGGCCTGAGTTCAATCCCTGGTTCAAAAAAAAAAGTAGTTTTGGCTTAATTGAAATTATGCAGGCATAATTTTTCACTAGACTGTGAAAATGAAAAAAAAGTTGTTCACAAAGACCCACACACTATCGCTGTCTCAGTCACTGCTAAATACACTTCCTTTCTTCTCTAATGATCTATTGTGCATGTTATGAAGACAGCAAATATTTTTGGCTGAGACAATAAGCTCCAAAACTTGGCCACTGTATTTGTCCATAAAGTGTGACTGTCACGCTGATCGATAAAGAGCAATAGAGAACAGTGATGAAAACGTCCTTTGCCTCCTCTTGTGTGTCAGTATATGCGCTTGTACAGGGCAAGCAGTCCGGCCGCCCACTAAGAGTAGATATGGTAATAGTCTCATCTTACGTAGGGCACTCCATTTATCCACTTCATTGACAGCGACAAAGCGCTGTGCCACTGCCAAAGGCTGGCTCAGCCAAGAAACAAAAAATCTCAACTGAAGGAATGTCACATAAAGAACAAGACCTACTTGAATCAGTCAATCTAGAGATATCGCTCCTTGTTATCTAAGGAAAATGACTGTGGAATCACACGTTCTAAAGAACTTCTGGCATGAGTTTGAATTCTTAATGATGGAAAAATAATAATTATGGGGCTGACAAAGTTGAGATTAAGAATTCTCCTAGTTTTCTATGTTACATTGTAATTCAGCAGAGCTAGATAAATATCCTCCAAATTTTTGATGCCAGTATTTATTTATATCATCCAAGAAGAGTTCAAAAGCTTTTTGTTTTTGCTTTAAGAATAGTTCCCTAAACAATCCATCAATTCAGATTATTTGGTCATGAAGAACTGAATTTAAACTACTTTATTACATACCATATTTCTCTGGTACGTCCATTCTTAAGTATCACATGGTTAATGAAGATATGCTTCTCATAAATTCTGAATAGCATAACACTGACTTAATTTAAGACAACATTACAGTATATAGGTTTAAAGTAAACTCACATTTTATTGAATTAGAAATGTGAATAGACACAGCAGTAACAGTCCCACTCCATGAGAAATAATTCTGTCTTAGCAGTTTTAAGAACATTTAGAAATTATTTGTATTTATTTGGAAGTTTATCTTTTGCTAAGTTTTAGCTTAGCCATTGTTGATGTTTATGTTTTTACCGTTTTCTTATGAGTAGATTCCTGCTACTCTTTATTTTTTCCTTTTGGTGTTGTTTAGCCGAGGCCTGAACCTACTCTAAGCAGGCACTTGAGCACTGAGCTGTGCCGCAGCCAGAGTCATCTTCAGTTACAGAAGGAGAAGGGTGTTGCATCATTTGTTTCTTTCCAGTTCATAGAAATCAAAGAGACAAAACCAAGAGCATCACCACCATCATCATCATCGTCATTGTCATCATCACATTAATAAAAAGAAAATCTCAGACTATAAACTATTTCAATTCTTGTAAAAATACTTATGTCACCATTAAGACAGAAACTCCCCCTAGAAAAATCCCACAATTTGTATAAAAATAACACAGATAGTTACAATAACTATATATGTAAACTTGTGGGCTGGGGAGATAGTCTGGGCAGGTCTAAGTGCCTGCCTGGCAGTGGTAAGGACCTGAGTTCAGTCCCCAGTACTGCATGGCATGCTGTGTGTGCCAAACCACCACTGAGCCAGGCATGGTGGTGCACGACTGTAATCTCAGTTCTGGGAAGGCTGAGACAGGAGGATCACTATGAGTCTGAGCTGTCCACTGAGAACCTGTATGAAATAAATCCTCCTCCTCCTCCTCCTCCTCCTCCTCCTCCTCCTCATCCTCCTCATCATCATGATGTGTTCTCAAACTGCAGAAATCAGTCCTTTTTTCCTGAGAGCTGGTGAGGCATTCTTCAATTTCCTTAGATTAAACCTCAAAGAAAATCTCACAGAGTAGAAATCACTCAAGAAGGTTCTCTGACCACAGTGTAACAAAACAACAAATTGATATATATTTTTTAGGGGAAAAAACCCATCTCAAGGTTTAAAATTCATTCTAAACTTCTGAGTAACAGTACAAATTTACAAAATTCAGCAATCACAAAAACATTATATACTGCAACCTATGGAATAAAGCCACAGGATAATACAGCCTTCAGAAGGGAAGCTACTTATACCCCTTTTGGAAAGAAAAGTGGTGTATGCCTCAGACAGCTGACTAAAGAATTTTTAAAGTAATAAAAAGTAAGCACAATGAAAGTAAAATTGAAGGCTGGCGAGATAGCACAGCAGACTAAAGTTCCTGCTTAGGCAGAGTGCAGCAACTGGGGTTCGATCCCCTATTTGCCATGCCAGCCCTGGCCCTGGGGCACGTTGACACAGCGATTGAGACTGGGCATGGTGGTGTGCACCTGTAATCCCAGAGCTTGGGAGGCTGAAAATAGGAGGATCACTGGGAGTCTGACCTACATAGTGAGATCCTGTAGACCCTGTACTAAATATATACATAAAAAAGGAAAATTAACCTAACTTTAATGGATACAGATTAGGGTATTAGGGTGCTTTAATGGCTAATTTTCTTTATTTCCTTTTTGAATACTCTATTTGTACTGATTTGTTTTATATTACTTCCAAATATATACATAACAACAGGTATAGAGTTATAAGTCTTGTGAAGTGTTTGTTATTTAGTATCTGTGGGACATTCAAATATGGAGAGATGTAAAAAATGTTTGTCTTTATAGTTTTAGGTTTAGTTTTATAAGTATCCTCACACATTTGCACATATTGTTAATTGAAAAATAAAGCCTGTAGCAGTATTTAAATTGCTCACTGTTCTTATGCTTCTATAACTTCTATAACAGCTAAATCTGATCCCCAAAGCTAGACTCCTGCTTAGTACTAAAATGGAACCTGAACAACATTAAATTAATCTTGGGATCGTTTAGATCTGGGAGACCAAGGGTCAGTGACTCTGCCTTTGTATCTTTGCTCTTCACATCTGGACAGCGCTTCGAGATGCCTCTTTCTGTTAGAGACACCTCTGAAGTCACAGCCTCATCCAGCAGCCAGCGACCAAGTCGTGATGCCCTTGAACGCCGAGTCTCTTGTCATCGCTGCCGCTCACATCCCCGCTCGCTGACTCCCACCCGGTCACCGGCTCTGTACTTGCGGGCTGTCATTGCGGCGCTGACCTTGCTGCCCTCCCGTCAGGGCCCGCAGGGCACTGGAAGCTCCAGTAAGGCTTTCTCTCAGGTTAGTTCGAGGCTTGGACCTTAGCTAAAAGGAAAGCAAAGACGATCTGAGACAGATGTCCCGCTGCAGGGCGCTCACGACTCTTTCTGCTTTCCTGCTTCAGAAGCCACAAGGTTCCGGATGTCACCAGCTCCTTCCTTGTGCTGCTTTGCCTTCATTTTCTCCACTCACTGGAATGAGGAGGGCTGGACAAGCACCTCGAATTTCTGAGAAGTGTGAAAAGTCAGGTCCCTGTTTTGAAGGTGGGGAAGTTCTTAGTGAAGAGTGTATGTAAGAGAGCAGGTAAAACCAGAGCAGCTCCGGCGCGGACACGTCCAATTGTCAACTGCCTGCTGCTCATCCAACTGCTTTTGTGAATATCATTTCTTTTATTCTTATTAGTTTTCTGCCCTAAATGTAATTGGAATCACTTGGGGGTGTTTTTTTAAATAGGTAATTTAATCAGTGTTCTAGATTTTTGGGTACAGGGTGAAAGAATCTGAGCATTATTATTTATTTTTAATCTTTTTGTGATTTGTGCTCTGAGGAATGACACCCGCTGGCATGCTTCCTGTCTGTCACTCAGAGAAGAGCAGAGGCCAGGACAGCTCCAGCTTGCTTGTGTGTGAAATTCTGCAGCGCCTGATCTTCACAGAGCTCCCTCACTGTGCTTTGTATAAATCATTTCTAAACAGCAAGTATTTTACTAGTTAGAGTTACTGGTAGACACATATTCAATCTAGTTTGTTACATTCATAAAGATGACAGTGTGTCCTTCACTCAAAATTTCCTAAAGACTAGAATAGATCTGATTTATTTGGCTATTCCCTCACTATTTGACCAATTATTTTGGTTCAATATACAAGCACAATGAACAAATTAGTAATACATCAATATAAATGATGCATATAGCTTCAGTTTTAATCTGCCATTTGAGCTTCACTTACTCAAATAAGTAGGGATTTTTAAGCAGAAATGTAAATTTTCACTGCAGCATACATGACCCCACCTGTCTCACATTGACTTACATATCACTTCTATTTTTACTAAGCCAAGCCAGTACAATGTCTGAGTCATAGTTAATATCTCTCTGTCTCTCAGATGTACACTGTTCTTATTTCCCTCTTTGTTATCAGTTAAAAATCTTTCAGAAAAATGTACAGCTGTTTCTGCAAAAAATCTGGAGTTCATCAACACTTCGCTGTGTCTATCGCTGTCACTATAATCAGCACTGACTTTATAGCTGACGGGATCCCTGAGAAGGGGTCTTACATACTCCCAAAATTTCACCACCATCCTCCCCTCAAAATACGGCAGAGAAAATAATTTGTTGTTTTTGTTGTCATTTAAAATAGCTTTTTTGAGATGTAATTACCATGGCATTCATCCTTTATCTCAAGAGCATAATTCAGTAGTGCCTAGTACCTTAACAAATACGCACAATTGCCAGCACAATCCATCTTGGAGTGTCATCCTCAAATCAGAAACTTTACGCTCTTCACCTGTCAAGTCTTGTTTCCCCCCACATCAGCTACGAGGAGATAGCGCTCTAGCTTTATTTTGACATATTTCCCTGTCTGGATTTTCATGCAAGTTGGATCACATAGTGTGTGCTCCTTTGTGACTGGCATTTTACTTAGCCTAATTTTTATTTTAGAGAGAGAAAAAGGATGAACTTCACAATGAAACACTTTTAAAATAGGTTAGCAGAACAATTACAATAGCTGACATATTGAGTATTGTTGTCTTCCTACTGATTATTCAGACTAAAAGATATTAGTATGATAGCTTGTCCCTATGATATTAGGACAGAGCTTTCTTTTTAAAGAACTAAGAGAAACAAGCTGCTTAACTATCACAACTCTCTCTCATGTATGTGTATATTTTTCCTATTTTACTTTCTTCCTTTCTCCTTTTTTCCCATCACAGTTTGTCTTTTCTGCTGAACAGTTCTTCCAAGTTCACAGTATCTATTGTACATTTTAGATCTTATCCGCATGTTCATTTTCTTCCACTAGGGTCACAACCCGATGTTTGCACATGTGAGTTGGGTTTATTTCACTCATGAGTATGATCTCCAGGTACATCAATTTACCTACAATGGTCTCCAGTTTATCTTTCTCTGTGGCTGAGTAATACTTTATTATATTAAAAAGCACATTGTTCTATATATTCTGAAGCTGATGGGAATTTGTGTTGTTTCTGAGATCTAGCTAGTATAAAATGTGCTGCTATGAACATGGGTGCAAACATATCTCTGTGTTACGATGTGTTGAATTCTTCTGTAAAGATACTGAGAAAGGATATAGTTGGTTTGAATGGGATGGGATGTTCAATCTCAGTATTTTAGAATTCTCTAGAATGGTTGTACCAGCCTACATTATTTCTCACAAAAGAGAAGGTTTAAATTTTCTTCACATCCCTGTAATCAGTTGATTTTTTTATAATAGTCATTCTTTCTGGCATGAGATGGAATCTCAGTGTTTCAATCTGCATCTCCAAAATGACCACATTTTTTATGTATTTACTTTAGTATTTCTCTGGGAAGTGTATATTCATCTCAGATGCCTTTTTCTTTGATTGAGACTTTGAATTTGGGGGATTTTTTTCTCAATTCTTTTTATACTCTAGACATGAGTCCTTTGTCTATGGGATATCGGGCTATAAATTTTTCCTACAGTGGATTGTTTTTTCACTTTCTTGGTGATTTTGTTTGTTGTGTAAAAGCTTTTTAATAAGGTGAGATATCACTTGTTAATTCTTTGAACTATTTTCCTTGCAGTCTTGCTCTTGTTCATGAAATTCCTTACACCTACGTCTTGAAGACTTCTGCCTGTTTTCTCTGCCAGTAAATTTAGTGTTTCTATTTTAATGTTTGGATCTCTGATCAATTTTGACTTTAGTTTAGTATATGGTGACATATATGGGTCTAGTTTTAGTCTTCAGCATGTGGAAAGCCAGTTTTTTCAACACTATTTATTAAAAAGGCTATCTTTCTTCCAGTGAACACATTTGATCCTTTGTTAGAGACAACATGGCTGAGTGTGTTTCTAGTTGTGTCTGTTTCTTCTACACAAGGTCTGTTTTTTTTTTCCAGTACCATGCTGATTTGTCACAGTAGATTTATAGTATAATTTCAGGTCTGGGATTGTGATGACCCCTGATTTCCACTGCTGCCTAGAACTGCTTTTGCTATTCTAGGTCTTCTCTGGTTTGAAATGAATTTTTATGTGTGAGGTATGATATGATATTTTCACTGGAATCACATTAAATAAGTGTACCAGTTTTGGAAGTATGGCCATTTTCACTCTGTTCATTCTTCCCATCCAAAAGAAAGCAGTATCTTTCCATTTTCTAATATTCTCTTTAATCTTTTGTAGAGTACTGTAATTTTCATTGTACAAGATCCTTTATATTCTTTATTAGATTGATTCCTAAATGTTTCATTTTTTGAATAATATGATGAAGTGTGTGCTCTCCACAATTTCTCTTCCTATGAATTTGTTGCTTAAATATAGGAATTTTATTGATTTTGACCCTTCTTATCCTACTACACTACTAAATTTGATATTAAATCTAAAAGTTTTTTGATGAAGCTTTTAGGGTCTTCTATATAAAGGATCATATCATCTTCAAGTAATAATTTAACTTCTTCCTTTACTAACTTTATTCTCTCTCTCTCTCTCCCTCTCTCTCTCTCTCTCTCCCTCCCCCCTCTCTCTGTCTGTATTTTAGGGAAGGGTCTACAAGGTGTTCAGGGTCTCACTACTAGATTGAACTCATAATGATCCACCTATTTACAACTTGCCAAGATTACAGGCATGTACCACCATGCCCAGTCTCAATCTCTGTCTCAGTGCATCCCATGGGTGGGGCCTGCAGACAAGCCCTGGGATCAAACCTCTGCGCCCTGCACCTGCTTACAGGTGCTTTAATCGACTGAGCTATTTGGCTGGCCCTTTGTTCCTTATTTTAGAGTGAAAGCTTTTAGTTTTTGATCTTTTAATATTAGCCCCTGATTTGTCATAGATGGCTTTTATAAGATTGGAGTAAAGACCATCTATTCCAATTTTGTGTAAGGTTTTGCTCATAAATGAGTTTTGGATTTTGTCAAATGCTTTAGCTACATCTCTTGAGATGATCATGTGGTTTTTGTCTTTGGTTCTGTTAGAAAGGTATATTAAATTTACTGATTTTCATATGTTGAACTATATTTGCAACCTGAGATGAGTCACATTTCATCATGATGTGCAATCTTCTTGATTATTTGCTGTATTCTGTTTTTCAATATCTTCAATTTTTGCTACTATGGTCATTAGAGAGATTGGCCTGTAGTTTTCTCTTTTGGTTTGATTTTTTCTAGTTTGTAATCAGAGTAATCTAGCTGCCAAGAATGACTTTGGAGTTCCTGCTTCCCTTTCAATTTCCTTAAAGATACTCAGAATTAGTGGATTTATTTCTTCTCTAAATGTATTGAAGAATTCAAGAGTGAATTTGTCAGGGTCTGAGCTTTTCTTTGTTGGTAAATTTTTAATTAGATTTTCAATTACAATGGCTATTACTTAAAATTTCATTTATTCTTTTTTAAAAAATTTTATTTATTTATTTATTTAAGTGTGTGTGTGTGTGTGTGTGTGTGTGGCCAGCTCAGCCCACCAGGGGGTGGGGCTGGCTGGCATGTGGTGCTGGGGGATTGAACCGCGGTCCCTGTGCTTTGCTAAGCTTGTTCTAAGTAGGTGCTTTAGACCACTGAGCCGTCTCTCCAGACCCAAAATTTCATTTATTCTTGTTTACTTTTGGTAATTCAATTATGTCTAGGAATCTTTAATTTCTATTTTGTTTTCCATCTTATTAGAATATAGGTTCTCATAGTAGGTATTGATTATCTCCTGCATTTCTTTGGGATCCATTATAATTCCCTTTTATTCTTTTTTCTTCTCCTTTTAATGTGTTTGGTTGTTACAGGGTCTCACTACTCAGCTCAGACTCATAGTGATTCTCCTGTTTTCAGCCTTCCCAGTGCTGGGATTACAGGCCTATGCCATTATACATGGACTCTGGCCAGCTCACCCCACCCTTGGGGAATCACTGGCCCAGCATATGGTGCCAGAGATTGAGCCATGGTCCCTGAATTTGCCTAAGCTTGCCTAAGCAGGTTCTTTAGTCTGCTGAGCTATCTTGTCAGTCCCTCCCTCTATTTTTTCTAATTACTTTACTTCATGATTTTTCCTTCCTCTTTTTAATGAGGTTGGCTAATAGTTTATCAATTTTACTTATTCTTTCAAAGAACTAACTTTTGTACTAATTTATTGGTTCTTTCTATTGTTTCTCAGTCTCTGTTGCATTGATTTTTGCTAGGATTTTATACCTTCCTCCACTGTATGGGTTTTGTGTTTCATTTGTTCTTCATAATCTAGAAATTAGAGGTTCAATACTAGATTATTAACTGGAGCTTGTTCTGTCTTCTTATTGTGTTATTTCATTGTTACGAATTTCACACACAGAACTGTTTTCTTTGTATCCCATATGTTTCTGTTTCATTGGCACTACCATTTAATTGCATATAGTGTTCAATTTCATCTTTAAATTTGTATGTGACTCATTGATTATTCATAAGGGTATTCTTTAATTTCTATGTTCTTTCATAACTATATTTTATTATAGGGTTTTTTTGTTTCCTTTGTTGTTTATCTTGAATTTCATTGTGATATGTCTAATAGTATGTTTGGAATTATTTGAATTCCTCTTCATTGACTTAAACATGATTTATCAGATAGTATATTATCTGTTTTAGATAACAGTTCCTTATGCAACTGAGAAGAATAAGTATAGTGGTGTTCTGTGGGTGGAACTCTTTGGTAGACATCTACCAAGTCCATTTGTTCACAGGTTTCTTTAATTCTCATAATTCTCTATTGATTTTTTTTTGTCTAGTTCATTTATCCACTTTGAGAGTGGAGTATTGAGATTCCCCCACAACAGTATTATTAGTGCTTATTTAGTTTTTCATGTCAGTTAATATGTGTTTTATGCAGTTGAGTGAACTTGTGTTTGACGCACAGACATGCACGATTGTTATCTCTTCTTGGAGTTTTCACTTAATGACTATATAGTGACCTTTGTCTCTTTTGACCTGTTGTGTCTTATATTTTGCACTGTCTGGAGATAGAACAGCTACCCCTACTTTTTGTGTGTTCCTGTGGCATGGAGAATTGCTTTCTACCCTTTGGATTTTAGTATATGAATTTCTTTAGAGTTAAATATGTTTCTTGAATGCAGTATTTTGTTGAATCTTGCTTCTTGATTCATTCTGCCTGTCTCTTTTTCTTAGAGACACTTCTGGCTGCCTCTTCTGGTTCACTAGCTGTTTCCTCCTGGGTAAAGGTTTCTTCTTCTTCTTGGGTGAACTTGGGCTGCCACCAGCTGTTTCTTCCAGGTCACTACTAATCAACTCTTCCTCGGAAAAAGATTTCTTTTTCTTGGGTTCAGAAATAGAGACAGATGGACTATCCATTTTGTTCTCCGGAGGAGCCTCCTTGAATTTTTGCTTTTTCATCTCTTTGGGTTTTTCCTGTGTCTCCTCATGTTCTTCTGGAGTACTATTGTTTTCTGACGATGCCAGAGGGGCCAGAGCAGCAAGCCACTTCTTTTCTTTCTTCAAGTGCTGCTTCTTCTCCTGTTTCTCCAGCTTCTTGGTGATTTCAGCAGCAGCTTCCTCTGTCTGAACTACAGCCTCCTTCATGACACCCAGATTCTTCTGTGGAATGTCTCCAATCTCGTATAAGGACAGGTGCTCTTCAGTTTGTTCTTGAGGCTTCTCCCCAAACACACTGGTAGGAACCTCAGAGAAGCGATGGATTCTGGAGGCAGTGCTGCACTTGTTTGCCAGGTGTTGGGAGATGCGGCCTTTGTTCTTGGCAGCTGCTTGGCCAGCGAATGTGGAATGGAAAGTGAGTCCATATTTTGGGGTGTTACCCCTTGTTTTCAGGGCTCTGGAAACTTCATCTCTTTGCTGGGCCCTGGGAATCTGTTCCTTTTGAATGGTGAGTTGACACCATTTACACTGATGATAATAAATCATGTACTTTGGCTTTTCATTTTCATGTTGTTTCCCTTCCATTTGTTTCCTGTCTTTCTGCTCTGTTTAATTGCTTGCCCTGCCTGGAGCTTCTTTCTGTTAGTGTTCCTGTGTATGTGCTCTTCATTATCTATTTCAAATATGTCTCTCAGGGCATTCTGCAGAGCTGTTTTGGTGATCAGAATTTTCTTCAGTTGTTCCTTGTTCATGGAAGTATCTTATTTCTCCCTCAATTTTTGAAAGATTTTTTTAGCATATCCAGAATTTCAAGATTTTTTTTCCTTTAGAGCTTGAAATTCTTCACTCCAAATTCTCTTTGACTTGAGTGTTCGTGCTAAGAAATCTAATGTGATTTGTATAAGCTTTTCTTTATAGGTGATTCTTTTACTTATCTACCTGCTTTTAACATTTTGTACTTGTGCTGAATTTCTGGAATCTTGACTTTTATATGTCTTCTTGTGTATTTATTTTAATGTGTCCATCTGGAGATCTGTGTGCTTCATTTATTTGTATGCCGAGTTCTTTATCCATGGTTAGTTTTCATCCAAGTTTTCTGCCATTGTCAGTGAAGAATGTTTAATGGTTTTTGTGCTGCCCCAGCTTTCTCAGTGATTCCAACCAACTTTATGTTACACTTCATTGCTTTCTCCTATAACTGTTGGATTGAATTTTGTGATCTCTTGTGATTTTTAAGATACCTTTCTTTTCTTGGTCAATACTGTATTCCTGTCTTCTACATCTGATATTCTATCCTCAACCCTCACTCAATCTTCTGCATATAATTTCAATAGTTTCTAATCTCCTGTGTCTGTTCAGTTTTGCTTCATTGATTCGATTTCTTGTCGATGCTTTTTAATTTATGGTTTCCATCCTTTTCCTGAATTACTCTATCTGTTTATCTGTGTCTGCCTTAATATCTTGCATCTTGATAGTGATTTTTTTTTGTACTTTAGAGACTTTCTTTTCTTTTCTTTTCTTTTCTTTCTTTCTTTCTTTCTTTCTTTCTTTCTTTCTTTCTTTCTTTCTTTCTTTCTTTCCTTCTTTCTTTCTTTCTTCAGAACCAGGAATTGAACTCAGGCCTCTGTGCCTGCAGGCCAGTGCTGATTCCACTGAGGCATCTCCCCAACCCCTCGAGATTATATTTCTTGTGGCCTCTTCCATTTGTTGTTTCACTTCTGCTGCTATCATTTCAGAGTTCCAGTGGTTGGTTTCTAAATCCATTTATCTCGTTGTGCTCTATGCTTGGCCTGGGTGGGTTGGGCATTTGGCATTGCATTTTGGTTCTTCATCATTCCGTTTTGTATTTTGCATTTTTTTTCGGTGTCCATTCTTTCAGCTCTTTGATATTAGATAGCCTTAATCAAGGGTGCTGATGTTTTCCTAGGAGGTGTCTGTTCCTCTAGACGTCTCCATTTTCTGACACCACAGTCTTGGGCAGTGGACGTATTAAGGAGCATGAACTGGCACTTCTTTTGCTCAGGCCTCAATCCCCAGGTAATAGAGAAAGTACAGGAATGGACTGCACTCCTCTTACTGGTACCAGCATCACAATTCTCGCAGTACCACCTTCATTCTTCCCACCTGAATTGCTGTCCTGGTTTAATGGGTTGACACAGAGCCCAGGCTCACTTTCCTTCCACTAATGCCACCTTCACTCTTTCCACTAGAACCACCATCCCGGGGCAGTGGAGCAGCATAGTTTCAAAGCTTACTGTTCTTATAGTTTGAGTGTAGCAGTTTCCCTTCTGTATCCAAAGTACCCAAAGTTCCAGGACTTCTCAGGACACCTAAATCCATAGATACTCTAGTTCTCATGTAATAGGGGATTTATTTTTATATAACCTATTCACATACTCAAATACTTAATGTTACTTTTGAACTACTTATAAAACCTGGATGTGATATAAATGCTGTGTGTGTCATTGATATATTTTATTGTTTAGGAAAATAATAACATGAAAGCCTGTGTATGTTCAGTGCAGATGCAACTATCATAGTTCTAAGTATATTTTCTAACCATATGATTGAATCCATATCTAATGAACCCAAAAGATATCCTATTGTATGGATATCCTACATGTTGTTTATCCATTTGCTTTTTGACAGGTCAAGGGATTGTTTCTAGATTTGGCTATTAGAAAAAATGTGCAATAAACATTTGCATACAATTTTGTATGCATATGTATTTCTGTTTCTGTTAAGTTTATATTAGTAGTGGTATCTCTGATTATGTAGTTACTCTTTGCATACTCTTTTGGGGAACCACCAGACTGTTTTCAGAAGCACAACACCATTCTGAATTCCCACCAGCGGAACAACAGTGTTCCAGTTTCCTACAAATCCTCACTAAAACTTCCTCAGTCTCTTTTTTTTTTAGTCCAAACATTCTGATGAATGTGAAGTGGTATTTCTGTGTACATTTTTCTTTTTTTATTTACCTTGTCAGTGATGAACAAGGATAAGAGAGTCATGGAGGGGCAAGTGTCCGGACTTTGAGATTGAAAACTCATGGAGATTCCAAAAACTTGCTGTTCAGTGTGTGGCCCTTGGGTCATCATTATCATTGTCACTGATAAATGGTCAGAGATAAAAGGATAATGGCTCTAATGTTTGGCCTCTCACTCTCATTAGTGCTTCTGTAACACGGTTCTAAGCTCAAATTGTTAGTTCTCCGAACTCAATATATCACAATCAGTATTGGAAGCTCCAGAGATACTTGATTGCCACTGAAAACATTCAGCACAAGGACTGCGGCTGATGTTACAACAACGTATGGGCAGTCATCCCTCTAGTGCATGAAATAGCTATCTCTGGAGTGCCCCATTGATAGAAAAGGCCAAGCAGCTTCTCCAGCTGAGTGTGAGTGAGGATGCGGCCTTCCAACCTCCACTCATCTTTAATCTCCATGAAAAATAAAACTTTGACTCTTAGAGTTTGGCCTCCAAACAGAAGGCTGAGGGCATAGGGACTTATGCCACTCTTATAACTTTTGTTTTAGTCACTAAATATATAAATTATTGCCACTTCTAAGGGTTCAGTGCTCATGAAGGCAGATGGCAAAGGTTGCTCCCTTTTTGTGTTTTCATCTCCTATTGGCACCAATTCTAGGATAAGTTAATGACCATGGTCAGCCTCTTTCTTTTCCCAGAACAAATTTTCCACACTACCATTTCATTTTTAAAATTATAATCTTTCTACCTGAATTACCCTTCTGTATCTCTACCTGTGCTGATTAATTTTACATTTCAAATCATTTAGGGTACAGATCCAGGGTATAATGTTAAACACTTGTCAAAATATTATTATTATAAGGTTATTTTTAGATTATATTAATACAATCAACAGATTTTTAAATGAAGCATGTTGTTATCTGTAATATGGATGAGTTACTGGGGCCGGGGAGATGGCTCAGTGGAATAAGCACTTCCCTGGCAAGTGCAAGGGCCTGAGTTCAATCCCCACAACTCAAGCCAGCCAAACCTGTCCTGAAGACATTCGGAGCAAAAAAAAAAAAAAAAAAAAGTGTTATTTAATTTCCATGTATTTATGGACATTTTGCAGTTTCTCTTGCATTAATTTTATTGAACTATGATCAGATAATATGCATAGGATAATTTTAATTTCTTTGCATTTACTTATGCATGTTATGTGGGCTAGTATATGGTCTATTTTACAGAACATCCCATGTGCAGCTGAGAAGAGAGTGTATTCTGATATTGTTGAATGAAATACTCTATAAATATCTACTAAGTCCTTTTGTTCACAGGTTTGTTTCTTTTCTAGTATTTCTTTGCTGATTTTCTTCTTTTGGTCTAGTTGATCTATCCCTTTGTGATGATGGATATTAAGATCCCCCATTCCAATTGTGTTATTGCTTATTTGATTTTCATATCTATTAATATTTGTGCTATATGATTGAGTGCTTCTGTATTTGTTGTGCATATATTTATAATTGTTATCTCCTCCTCTTGCAGTTTTCCCCTAACAAGTATATAGTGACCTTCTTTATCTCTTTTATTCATTCTTTGTTTGAAATTCAAATTATCTGCAAACAGAGAAGCTATCCCTGCTTTTTTCTGGGTTCCTGGCACATGGCTTTGACTTTTAGCCTATGAATTCTTTTTTAGTTAAATGTGTTTCCTATATACAGCATATTGTTGGATTTTATTTCTTAATCCATCTGCCACTCTGTTACTTTTGATTGGTGAAT
>NW_004524588.1:24908546-24910169 GCF_000260255.1 Octodon degus | reverse complement strand
CAAGTACATACTTTCACATAGAAATTTAGAAATCTAACCATGTACAGCACTGTAGCAGGACAGACCTGTGACATTTTTTCTTGTCTCTATTTTTCATTTATTACCCTTTTTTATAAAAAGACATTTACTTGAGAGACAGTCTGGCAGTAATTTGTATGTCATGACAAGCAATACATATTTAGAAGGAGAATGTTCATTTTAACGAGGTTAATTTTAATTCTGAACAGCACCTAGCTTTCTATTTTTCAGGAACTCTCCTGTCCTCCCCTTTCTCTTTTGTGGTTTCTCCTCTCACTTTTCCTCTTCCCATTGCTGGCTTTCTCATTTTTATCTCTAATAAAAATTTTATTCTAATATGCAGAGAAATTCAAATATTATCTAAATGTCTGTAAAGTATTTTCAACAAAAAATGTCATTGAAAAACTATCAAGTGGAAATGAGCTATTTTATTTTTACCATCAAAGTGGTAGCCATGAGGAGATGGACATGATAATGAGACTGAAAATTTCAGTATCAAGAGTGTTTGAGGTGCTGTAGGTATTATTATGTCTGAAAGCAAAGAGGACTTCCACGTTAGTGCCACAAGAAATTGAATGCAATCCTCAGTGTATCAAAATATAAACTTACCTTGATGCCCTGATATTTATTTTCTATTCATTATTTCCTTCATTTTGTCCATTTAACTATGTTCTTTCATGGTTGACAGACATTATGTTTTAAAATAAGGATTTTCTCTTATTTGAGTGCAGTTCACAGGACATTAATTGCATTGGATTTAAATCCCATTGAATTGGGGAGCTTAAGAACAGATTTTTCCTTTCTTCGTTCTTTCCTTTTTGTCCCACGTTTGAACTTCCCTGATTCCTTTCGACCTAATTAGCTGTGCACTGCTTCTTCTACTTCACAGAAAGGGAGAGCAACTTCTTTCATTCAAATAAAAAACAAATTTCCTACTTTGATGTGCAAGCTTGGATATGTCTTTGAGATTCCTGACAAATAGTCACCCTAGCTTTCTAGCTTGCTAGTCTACCTGCGTTGAGGCACACTAATCTCATTTCTAAGCCTCAGAAAGTTCTACACTCAGAAATGTAATGCAAGCTTGGCTCTGGTAGTGCTTTTGTTTCCGCACAGGAAAGATGTTCCCAGAAGTGTCAGTAACTTCCAGGTTTCTAAGCATCTAAGCATCTCAACAGAAAGGCTAACAAAATTGATATGTTTCATTTATTTTCCCCAAGTTTGTTCACACAGAAGTCAGAATAGTTTAAGTGCAAGATTAGCCACAGTGGACAGACTAATTAAAGAACAATTAAAGTAAACTCATCATAAAGAGAAAGAAATGCAAAGGCATCAACTCTGAAAATTTGGTATGGTAGAGATGCAACTTAAGCAGGGTCTGTGTTTTTACTAAGATATTAAGCACAAGTTAGGTATCAATACAATCCTTAAAATATTTCATATTTATAACATATTGGGTTAGACTTCCATTACTATAACATTCCTGAGAAAATCAGTTTATAAGAATGAAAAGCTAATTTCAGCTCACAGTTTTGCAAGGTCTGTTCTGTGAACATTTGCACCACTGCTTTTGGTTCCACAGAAATTCAACACATCACAATGCAAACA
>NW_004524588.1:24893001-24907721 GCF_000260255.1 Octodon degus | reverse complement strand
CTTTCAAATCTGCAATAAAATTATTACTATAGACTTTCTATTCTAAGCTACAAATATTAAATACTTTAAAATAGTGTGTGTTTTATTTTATGGATAAAGTAACACAACCTGGAGGGATATAAATTTACAAACTCTTGTGGGTTTCTAAAATAATTTTTTTGTCTTTGCTCTTTAAATGTGTTTGATACGAGTCCAGGGCTTTTATGTCTTATGAGTGTTGATATGCAATAATTTTTCACTGCTATTCTGTGTTAATCTATTTATATCCACTTCATCCTGTTAGAGCCTTCACAGAATAATTCTTGTGGGAAACACATCAAAGTTCCTCTTACCTCACGGGCCCGCGTGCTGATAATCCCCGGTGCTTCTGTGTACTGCATCTTATGTTTCCGTCATTTCAGCTGCACACAAGCAAAGATGCCAGGAAGGATGGAAATTGGAAGTATTCCTTGGTCCCATTATAAGGATGCAGCGTTGTTGATATTGACAGTAAAAATGTTCATGGGAATTCTGGAAAGGATTCTCAAATAGCAGAAATAACTCGTTACTCAAAAACAGTGCAATAGTGGATGAGTAGAACAAACTTCATCCTCAAGCTATTTGTTTATTGATAAACATTCTTAATCAGCCTTGTATTTCTTAGTAACATTTAGAATGTGCTTGAGAAAATTTGCTCCTTTGATTGGGAAGGCAAGCTTAAGCACAGTGCTTACTGATGCCTCTTCATTTTTACTAGAAAAATCATGCACACATTTTATCTAGCAGGAGCATGCTGAGCAAACACCGTCAAATTCCCCAGCGTTTCCAAGCCAGTGACAGGACCGTCTCAGAGCTGCTGTGATGGGCACCTCCCGTCCGTCAGTCCTGCCTGCAGTTCTCATCATTGTGTGAGTGAAGCAGCACGTTTATCTGACAGGAAGCAACAGAAGAAAGGGTCCTTTGACAACTATATTTCAAAATAGCTAGGAATAACACAATGTTTTATTATTGATTTGGTTCTGCGAGAAAATTCAGCAATGCTTTTGATATGTTGTGCAATTAATGAAAAGAGCCTAGGATCTTTGTTCATTTAAGATCTCTGACTCTACAAACATACCTACATATTAGCTGAGCATATGCTAATATTTGTTATTCTTATTTAATGTATTTGCTCATTAGAAATATGGAGGTACAATTCTAAGATAATTCTCATGCTTAAATTGCTAACTACTTTCTCATATAATTAAAAATAATTTTATTTTATATGTTTAAATTTGTAATTAAGTTTCTATTAATAGTCTGATTTGGCAGGTGCAAGGGCCTGCTGTGACAGTCCCACCTCCAGGGTGTGCTGAGACAGCAATTAAGACTGGGCGTGGTGGCACGTGCCTGTAATCCCAGCTCTTGGGAGGCTGTAAACAGGTGCCTCACTAGGAGTGTGATCTAGTAGTGAGACCCTCAACACCCTGTAGGCCTTTCCCTAAGATACAGAAAAAATAACAATTTTATTTGGAAAATAAACAATGATTGTACACTGTAGTGGTTATATTCATAAATTAGCTGAATTAGATCAAGAAAACCATATCTGGATAATGTCACTTATCCAGATTTCAATTTATAATATATAACATGAATATAACAAATGTACTTAAAGGAAGGACCTATTATAAGATTAGTTACAGGATATTTTCTGATTACAAAAATAAATGGATGTTCTTGTCTAATATAAAATGAACAAATTTTTTATATTATCATTTGTTATACCTAATACAATTTAAATTATATATGTATATTTTTATACTTTAGGAAGTATTTAGAAGGAAAACATTTATACTTGTTTGATATATGTCATTTTTTCCAACTATTTTTCATCTACTAACAGTTCAGTCCACGGCTACAGAGCCCATAGACAGAGAACTGTACGTGTTCCCATAAGTGATCTGCCAATCCCGTAATTTCACAGTGCATGAGTCTATAGTCTATGACTTCCCTACATATTTTTTTTATTTATGCTACTTCTCATAGCTTTATTTTCCCTGTCAAATATTTTCCTTGTGTTCTCTGATCTTCCAGTTTTCTAGCCTATTTCTAATTTCACACCTTGTTACACCGAATCAAAGGTGGAAAACAACAGTAAAACACTCACATCAAGAATTTAAAATTTTCACTAGACTAAACAGTTAGAGACTCCCAGGGCACTTTCACTGTATAAACTGTATCACTGTACTGTACTAATTCTCTCTTTCCCTTTAGGTGCTCCCCTCTCTTATCCTCTAAAAACATCTTAAGGAATTCTACACATTCTCCTCAATACAAGCATAAAAGAACTTATTAGGGATAATTGAGCAATGTTCTGTCACTTGCCAGGGAATGCACCTTCCACTGAGCTGGGAGCAAGCCAGTACACAGAGGAAGAGCCCTGGTGAGTTCAGTGTGGTGGTGAGTGAGTTTATTAGGCCTTACCTACAGCGGACGTACATACATGCATACAGTGTGTATGCATACAGACATGCATGCATATATGCATACTGCACAGCAGTGGGTATCTGACCTCCAGCTGCACCACTGTAGCTGTGTCCTCCCAATCACCTAGAGCCTGTCCCTACTGGGTTCTATGTTGCCCAGCTAAAAGCAAAAGCTTTGTGCTCCCACTTCTACCAGGAATGTCCATAGTAACCTGGCCAAGCCGCAGTGAGCGATGGCTCCCTTTACCTGTATTTTGGTACACGGCCTCAGCACTCAGTGATGCCCACGCCGGCCACCAAGTGATGGGCTGCTACAAAATATTGTTGCTTTGGCAAGGGCTTACAAGTTTATCCTCCCAGAAGAAGCTCGTCTTTCCTGAGATGCTCCCTCTCACTCACCTACCAACATTCCTCGCGGAGTAATGAAACCTGTGACCTTACACTCATACGATGGCAGGCGTCACTGCTGTCCTCGTTTCCAAGCAAATGCCATCCTAGGTCACTAGAGTTAGACTACTCACCATGGAATAGTACGATGATATACATCTTTTAAAATCATGTCTCACTAATATCCAAAATACTAAATAAGATATTGATCCTGGGGCTAGAAAATACCTTCTATAACGTATCATTTTGCTAAAGACATCCTCTATGGAGCAAGGAAATACATGACACAGAGAAATGCATGTATTTATGAGTCCAAAAATCTTTTATGACTCATAGAGAAATTGAGAAAGTGAACAATCTAAAGAGAACAACAAATGATAAATCCAAAATGACACACCCCAGTGGAGTATTTGGAACAGAGGAGAACTTGGCATCACAAGTCTGATAAAATCCAGAGAAACAAAAAGGAGTGAAGGAGATAAGGGCTGAAAGTGGGACTGACACTGCAGAAAGGAGAAAAAGGAGGGGAACAGGGCAGCGGGGCACGTGCGAGCAGGGAAGTGAATCTGCAAGCTCCCACCAGACTCGGTGTGCACTATTTCGGTCAGAACGATTCAACAATAAAATGCTCACAGATGGGGTGGGAGCTTAGCTCAGAGGTAGTGTGCACTTGGCAGGTGTGAGTCAGATCCAACCCCAACACCTAAAATGGAATAAACAAAACATGCCATGATTTAAAACAAGAAAGGGAGGAAGAAATAATCTGATATGCACAATTTTAAGTTTATGGCAAAAAATATATTGTTTTGCAAAGGAAAAGATATTCCACTAAAATATAAATTTTACTAAATAAAAAATATAATTTATTTAGCACTCCTATTTCACAAAATTTCAAAGACTGCTATTATAAAAGAAAATACAAATAACAGAATGCTAAATAGAAAAGATAAAAAATAATTATAATAAAATTTGATCATGTTTTTGACTGCTTTGTAGATTAAAAGGGAGCAAAATTCATTACAAATGAATATTTCAGTTCATTAAATGACATAAAATTAATGTTCATATACATGACAAAATAATTTAAATGTCAACTCAATTATAAGACAATTGTAGGAAATATTATAAATCTTAATTTTTGCAATAAAAAGGATTGAATTCAGGTCTTTGCCCTGAGCTGAATCCCAAGCCTTTGTTTCTATTTTTGTTCTGAGATTAAATCTCCCAAGGCCCTGAATTGCTCAGACTGGGTTCCATCTTGGTATCTTCCTTCCAAAGACACTAAGAGTGCTGCAGGTGCAGTCACACACACCACATCTGGCTTCTCAGTGTTTTAAATAAAGCGTCAAGTCAGCAAGTGCTGAAGCAAACACTCTGAAACACCTGCTATTCTAAAGAAGTACATGTAAGTTTTAGCTGTTTATTGTCAATACAGAGTAAAAAGGACCTTCTTAGAAAATGTTCTCTTAACAAAAAAAAAAAAAAAAGAAAGGAAAAGAAAACTGTTCATCTCTTTATTGCCTACAGTGGAACCCTAAAGGGGCAGCTCTATGCTTTCTGTCAGTTTTATCAATTTGGAATGCCTACCATTATAGTCTTCTAGATATGTGCTGCTTGTCATGACATAGCAATTATGGCCAGACTGTATCTCAAATAAATGTTTTCTTTTTTAAAAAAGATGTTTCATCTTATGCCTAAGATGTTTGATATTCAGATAGATAGTGATGTTAAACCCACCTGCATATGTTGTAGGGCAATAATAAACTTCTCTTCTGGAGCGTTAACAATCTAGGTTTGCAGATCAAATATTAGAGAAAAAGAAGGGTTGCAAGGACAGCCAACATTTTGGTCCTAGCCTTTCAAGGTCAGTGAGGACTCAGGACATAGGAGAACCTGTACTGTAACATCCTATAACTCAATTGTGCCCCAAATTTTCTGATCAAGGAAATTATGGGGTCACAGAGGAAAGTAAGTGATGATGTAGAGTGTGCCTAAGGAGAGTCACATGGAGAGAAAACATTCTCTCAGGCTTTCACAGGGAACAAATTGGCCAAGCAATGGCCGTGACTCATCCACATGGCTGACACTGACAAAGGATCTACAAAGTATGGTACAGGGTTTCGAGATAAGTCCTGAGGGCACTTGACTGGCTGTGCCAGATACAAAAGTTACATTCTTTGTTATATAGGTCTTGCTTTATCTTGGTCTTAACCATACAGCAGAAAAGTATAGAAATGAGGTATGCAAAATGAAGCCATGTTAATATGCTGAGCTGTGGAAGGCTCAAGTTATCAGATTTAGACATTGCCAGTCCTATGGATAACCATCTATTATTATGGAGTACTGAAGTATATTGGAATACTTTGCTGAATTCATGCACCTACAATAGTTGCATGGCAATGGAATACCCATCTCTGTCAAAAGTGAACAAAAAATGGTTACATAAATGAAGGACAATTTTTTTTATCTGTATATACAAAATAGCTAGGATAGATATATGGCTACTTTCTCTTAACTCAATAAGAAGATAGCTCTGTACTCATAGTGTTTTGGACAGGATATCATGTCTGCATCTTGTGCTATGAATGACTACTACAAAGACAACAATATGCAATTTATTAATTGTTGTAACTCTCCTACCAACCTGTTTTGAAGCTGTCACATTGCAATTTTTTCTCAATAAAATTAATAAAAAATTGTTTCAGCATGTGTGAGTGCACACGTGCATGCTAGGGTATAGCTCAGAGCCTTGCACATTTGAAGCATGTAGTTTATAAAAAATTAGACTTGTAACTCCTTCCTGTTTTTATTACCTCCACTCACATCTCCAGCACTCAAGACTGCATTATTTAAAAATGTTACACTATAGTGAGATGCTTTATCTCTAATAAAATTATATACTTAATGTTAAAAAAGTGGTTTAGTATATTTGGTATGGATTTTCAATATTTTAAGTGGCTAGCATCTATTACAATTTAATTTATATTAAGTCATAAATGTTTGCAAGTAATATTAAGTACTTCACTGATGAATCACATGATAGACGATATTATTTACTTATTTATTTATTTATTGGAATGTTCTTTCTATGAAGTTCAGGTTGTCCTGTACTTACTGTGTATCCCAGGCTGGCCTCAAAATCACAGTGATCCTCCTGCCTCGACCTCTTCAACCCTGGGGTGACAGGTGTGTGTCTTCACTCCTGGCTTGATAATATTACTTTTTAGATATAATAAATTTTATGGCTATTATTTCATTTTGCATTCATAAGTAAGATTTGTATGCATTTTCTTTATTGTCAATCTGCATTTTAGTGATAAATATATCTGAGTATAAAATCAATTAGGCGGAATAGCTATGAGATGAAATATTTTAAATGATGCTGAAATTACTCTTTTTTCAAAGTCAGAAACCTTTAATTGTCTTGGTCTGGAGTCTTTTCATTCATAGGTCTTCAGTCTCTCAATTGTTCTACCATGTTTTCTATTTCCTAATACTGTATTCATGATACAACTTGGCAAAAAAGTACTCATTCATTGCTTAAAGTGTGTTGATCTAGAGTTGTATGATGATCTACTATTTAGGTGTCTATCTCTTCAAATTTATATATTGAAACTTAATCTCAGTGTTATATTTGGATATAAAGTCTTTGAAATTGATGATTATAAGAAACATTCACAAGCAGAATTCATACCCTTCAAATGAAGCCCAGAGAGTTCCCTCCCCAAATCCATAAGTGTAAAGAAAGATGGCCATGCAACAGGAAACACAGCGGCGCTCACGCCTTCCGCTTGGACTTCCCATCCCCTAAAGCAGGAGGACATACTGTTGTTGTACGTACTCATAGCATCCCGCTATGGCAACCTGGATCTATTAGGATAAATACTTGTCAGTCCAATCACCTCTACGTTTGTGCTTATATCTACTCTCTTCTTCTGGGTCAGATATTTTCATATTCAAGATTCAGACAAATCTTGAATAATATATCTTTTAAACAGCTGTTTAATTTTTATGCCATATCAGCCCAAGAAGACAAATTTCTGCAATCATTGGAATGATGACAGATTTGGGATTTACTCTCTAGAATGTTAACAACAGTACCTACAAGGAATAAAAATAGACATGGCTGATTTTATTTATGGGAGATAAAAAAGAAAACAATTCTTTGCTTTCTATATGAACTATTTGCAAATTATAAGA
Source organism: Octodon degus (assembly GCF_000260255.1). Taxonomy (NCBI): domain Eukaryota; kingdom Metazoa; phylum Chordata; class Mammalia; order Rodentia; family Octodontidae; genus Octodon; species Octodon degus. The sequence continues at coordinate 24,900,690 of NW_004524588.1, read as the reverse complement.
TCCATGAAAAAAGTGCTCCCTTCATTAACTTGCGGCAAGATGTTTCCAGTGGAAATAAGAAACTAAGAGGGTAACCGATCCGCTACGGATTACGTAACTTTTGGCCAAAGAGTAAGTGAGCCAGTAAGCAAGAACGCTGTGTTGAGCAAAGTGCCAGGTTGTCAAGCTGCTCCTCTTCTTTTGCATTTGCAGCACAAAGACCTATGCTCCCAATAATGTTCTGGGTGTTCCACAACAAAAGCTCCTCAAGGAAGGACTTAGGAACTCGCACAATAATTTACACTTATTAAAATATAGTAGAAAAAATGTAGACAGAATAATAAATAAAAGTTTTTGTTAATAGTTCACTGTTACGGTTTGTGCCTAATTGTCCCCCCAAAGCCTCATGTAGGTCATTGGGCAGACATGGCTGTAGGAGCAGCGAGTGGCTTGAGAGGTGGGGCCAGAGCACTGGGGGGTCCAATGGGCGGGGCTGGAGGACAAGGGTGCGGCTGAGGGGGGGCCCAGAGGGCCGGGGAGGGGCCAGAGAGCCTGGGCGGGGCCAGAGGACCGGGGCAGGGCCAGAGCGCGGGGTGGGGCCCAGAGGGCCAGGGCGGGGCCAAAGGGCCGGGGTGGGGTCAGAGGGCCAGGGCGGGGCCAGAGAGCCTGGGCGGGCCAGAGGACCGGGGTGGGGCCAGAGCGCGGGGTGGGGCCCAGAGGGCCGGGGCGGGGCCAGAGGACAAGGGTGCGGCTGAGGGGCGGGCCCAGAGGGCCAGGGCGGGGCCAAAGGGCCGGAGTGGGGTCAGAGGGCCAGGGCGGGGCCAGAGAGCCTGGGCGGGGCCAGAGGACCGGGGCGGGGCCAGAGCGCGGGGTGGGGCCCAGAGGGCCGGGGCGGGGCCAAAGGGCCAGGGCGGGACCAGAGGACAAGGGTGCGGCTGAGGGGCGGGCCCAGAGGGCCAGGGCGGGGCCAAAGGGCTGGGGTGGGGTCAGAAGGCCAGGGCGGGGCCAGAGAGCCTGGGCGGGGCCAGAGGACCGGGGCGGGGCCAGAGGACTGGGGAAGGGCCAGAGGGCCTGGGCGGGCCCAGAGGGCCAGGGAGGGGCCAGAGGGCCAGGGAGGGGCCAGAGGACTGGGGAAGGGCCAGAGGGCCTGGGCGGGGCCAGAGGGCGGGGTGGGGCCAGAGGGCCAGGGCGGGGCCAGAGGGCCGGGGCGGGGCCAGAGGGCCAGGGTGGGGCCAGAGGGCCTGGGCGGGGCCGAGGACCAGGGCGGGGCGGAGAGGCGCGAACATTAAACTGGCTGCCTGTGCTCTTTGAGACATGTGGAGAGGGTCGTCCTGGACAGGGCAGCAGCCTAGCCTCGCCTCCAGTGTCTTGAAACCTCCAGTAACTGTGAGCTAAATAAACCTTTCCTTCCCTCATTTTGAGTGTCGTGTATTTGTCCCAGCAAGGAAAGAAGAGTAACTAATGCATTTATCATGTTTTGCTTGTTTGTTTTGGCTTATGAAGTAGTATATCAATACAGTTTTGATTGTGTTCCTCTGATGCATACATACCCTTTGTGCATTTCTAATGGGATGCTTGTTCATTGTCGTATCTTCTTTTAAGCAACCTATATTCAAATCATATACTTATTTATTTAAATATTTTTTGTTTATTTATAGATTTGGTACAGGGTCTTGCTACACAGCTCCGACTCGCAGCGATCCTCTTGTCTCAGCCTCCCCTGCGCTGGGATTACAGGCATGCACCAGCTCATGCAGTTTCAGGGCAGGGAAGGCGAGCGTAGGGCATAGCCCGCACTGCATGGCGTGCCAGGAATTGAACCTGGGTCCTTGAGCTTGTAAAGTTGGCACTTCGACCTCTGAGCTAGCTCTCCTGCTGCATATGCTTATTTTTGAGTAATAATTTAAGTTATTAAATTGTAAATACCATTTATTTATCCCAGTTAAATGTCCTTTAAAAATAATGACTTCCAAGTATTTTCTGCTGCTCTGTAATTTCATTTTCATGATGATGTTCTCGTGAGGATAACTACATTGAAGTCCAACTTAGAGCATTTTTATTTATATTTTTAAAACAATTCAAATTGTGCTTGTTTAGCAGCACATATATTAAAAATAATTTAAAGAAACCAATTTCCTGAGATATGTATGCAATATATATATATATATATATATGTAAAATATATGTATATGCCTTATACATATTTATGTATTCTCTTAAGACTTACATTGCTTTGAGTCTTATTCTGAGATATCTGATTCATTTTAAATTAATCATTATCTACAGTATGAGGTAGAGACTCAAACTTCTCAAAGGAAGCATCTAGCCTCAGTGCAGTTGTTAATAGGGCTATGCATTCTCTTATTAAATTTTCTTGAGCTTGTCACAAAATCAATTGAAAACAAATGTGAAATTTTATTTCTGTAATCCAAATCATATTGTATCATTCAATGTATGCATTTTTATGGTAGCATTAAATTGTTTTGATATTTAAGGTAGTCCTGTAGTGAGTTTTGATATAATAAAGTTATACCTTTAGTTATGCTCTTCGATCTCAGTGTTCTTCAAAGAATGCTGTATTCTTTTCATGTTTACATAAACTTGAGTATTATCTTCTCCTATCAGTGTATCCAACTTGGATTTTGAGGAGGTCCCACTTAAAATTCAGATTAATTTCAAAATTATGACTATTTCAAACCATAACACTTATGATTCATAAACATAGATGTCTTTTCATCTATTTGTCATTTTAAATTTATTTTAATGATGTTTTACCTATTTTAACATACAATTCCTGCATTGATGCTTATATATTTTATTCTTTTTGCTAATTTGAAAATGTCTATAAGGTCTAATGCTGGTTAGTGGATTCCTTGAAATAACTAACACATTACACATGCAATTTGCAAATAAATGTAATATTCTTCTTCCTTTCTAATACTGAGAATATCAATATGCTAGCATTTTTCTTTTACTTTTCTGAATTTTCTGACTAAAATTTTGCTTTTACGTGTACTATAAATGATCAGTCTGGCTATTTTGATCTTGTTCCCAATAATTATGAAAAGCATTCAGTTTCTCCCATATAGCTAGCCTGCTAAGGCTGACTTTTCATAAACACGGTACCATTCTTAGACGCGCCCATACTTAATGTTCTACTGGAAGCAGCTGGAAAATTTTGCTTTGACTGTAGCTGGTGATGTGCTTTAGGAAATTTTGGGGGAGTCATGTGGCAAGGTGTGGAGATGTGAGCTAGGCCCTAGAGAGACGGAATTAAGGTTAGTGGCCAAACATGGCATTGTCACCAGACGCCCCACATCTAATGTTGCTGCTGTACCAAGCTCACTGAATTCAGCCACAGAAAAACAATTCTCAGAATGGTTCAGAAAAAGACTTAAAGACATAAATGGTTTGTTAGGCAGAGATACAGATTATAGGACATGCTCAAAGAAGCGAAATGCATTAGATTTTGGAAAAGAGAACATTTGTACTTTTTAGAGGCAGTGAAAAGTGAGAGATTAAAGTCCACACTTGCCTCTTTCCTCCCCAGAAGGGTACCAGCCCCTTTGACAGACATGGCCATTTTGCTTTGATAGGTGATAAAACATTCTGTAGATTTGCTCAACTTGCAATTAGGTCAATTTACAGCCTATTAGTGATGGATCTGGTAGGAAAGAAGTGTAAATGTAGCCCAGGAGTGTTTGCACAGGGTTGTGTGACTTCAGCTAAGTCCTGGACGTTGAAGTCTTCTTAGGAGTGCAACATTTAATTATGATTTCCTTGTCTCCTTCTACCTGCCTTCTATTTTTTCTGTCCCTCTTCCATGTGAGCTCAGAAGATCAGAATGGTGACAGGAAGGCAGACAGTAAAGATTGGGCTCATGGGTTTCAGTAGAAATGAGAACCCTGCTGAGAACTGGACTAAGTGTCATTTGTGCTGTTTTTCTGGCAAATAACTTATGCCCACATCTGTGACTCTGTGAGAGACTGAAATAGAAGGTGAAGGATTAACTAACCTGACAGAGGACCTTTTAAGACAGTATAACATATCATGGATACTGCCAGCTGTTTTCACTCAGATTTTCAAGAAAACTAAGAAAAAATGAAACCAGAAAGTTCTGAAAAACTTACAGTTTGGCCAAACAAATGTGCATTTAGCTTTGGGGCCAAAGAATGTAGTTGCTGAAGAAATTAACACTCCTAAAAAGAAACTAAGTATTTTGCACCTGTGCAATTAGAAAGATCCTGGGCCAGTCAAATAGCTCAGTGGATCAAAGTGCCTGCAAGCCGGCACAGGGGCTGGGGGTTCAAACCCCAAGCTTGCTGTGCCAGCCCTGCCCCCAGGGCATGCTGAGCCAGCAATTGAGACTGGGTGTGGTGGTGCACACCTATAATCCCAGCTCTTGGGAGGTTGCAAACAGACAGATCACTACAAGTCCAACTTAGTAGTGAGGCCTTGAACACCCTGAAACCTTCCCCCTCCCCAAGAAAATATTAGGAAGATCCCTAAAGGATCTCAGGCATTGGCCAGACTCTATCTATTACAGGCTCAAGGGTATAAAAACTAATTTGAAAGATTTTGTTCTTAGAAAAAGGCACCGGATACCTTGTTCCCGCAGGGCCATCTGATTTGTTATTATCTCAGGCTTCATTTTACTGTGCTCTTCCATCCAGCCCCTCACAGGCTGGGACAGCCATGGTCCAAGTGGGGCTTGCTGCAGCTTGAGCTAGGGCGGACCTTGGCATCACCCATGCACTGCTGGATTTGTGCGCAGAATGAGATGTCCTTGTAGCCACAGAGGCTTCCACTGAGTTGTCACAGGAATGCCACAGAGGCCAGAGAATGTGCGATAGGGTTAGAAATCACACAGGCTGCCCATGTGTGGGTAATCCACGAAACGTTAAGAATGAAGCCAAAGCTGCAATGGAGACATCAGAAGTTAAAGACCCTAAGCATGTGGAATATCTGCTAAGCACAGCTCCAGGAAGCAAGCAGACCCAGTCAGAAAGAGAGGCTGTGAGGGCTGCAGTGGGCAGCAAGCAATGCATGTCCTCTGCTGGTCATGCTGTACTGCCTCACACCCTGGATCCCAGGCGTGGAGCTGCACAGTTTCAAGCCCCTTACTGGGCTTTGGGCTGCTTTGCTCTTGTTTTTCATTTTCATTCTCTTATTCTTCTGTTTTTGAATGGAAATGTTTGCATCGTACCGTTGTGTACTGGAAGTGGGTAACTTGCTTTTAGTATTTTATAGGAGCTCAAAGATAAGTTTGCCTTGAATTTGGGAGATACCAAGTCAGAATTTTGAGCCATTCTGGAAGCGTGGAAGCCTGTGAGACTCCAGAAGATGGACAAAATGGGTTGTCTTTAGAATCTGGAGCTCTTCAGAAATGGCATGGGCTTTGGGGGTTCAGGATGAAATATTAGGGCTGGAATCTAAAGTCTTCCCCGAAAGGCTTTTCATGTTGAAGTACTGCTCTTGATGTAAGTATGTGTCTCAGTTACTCTTCTCTCATTGCTGGGACAAAATACACCCAGAATGAAGGAAAGAACGGTTTATTTAGGTCACGGTTAGTGGAGGTTTCAGTCCGTACTCAGCTAGCTCCAAGGCAGAGTGGCACATGGCAAAGAGCAGCCATTCATGACAGTGGCAAAAGGCAAGAGCAAAGAGGAGGAGCAGCAGCTCAGGCAGCTAGCTAGCCTCTCTTCTCTCTTCGCTTCGCAATGCAGATTACCTGCCTCAATCAGTCACAAACTCCAGAAGCTGCCCGAGACTGCATGAGGCTTTGGGGGACACCTTGACACAAAAAATAACATTGTGTTGAAAGGTGATGCGGAGAGAAGCAATCACGTCCTGACATCTTCAGTGGATTAGTTCAGCTCCACAAGCGTCTTGGGAGATGGGGCCGAGCTGAATGAGAAGGTGCCAGGGAGCAGGCTCTGCAAGCCGCGTGCGGCCCTGCACCCTGCTGCTCTGTGCTCTCGGCCCAGACTTCCTGGCCCCAGGAGCAGCTTCGCCCTGCGCGCCCTCTTGCAGCAAGTGCTGCCTCCGCTTGGGCGCACAGCCCCAGCGGCGCACACCGAGACGTGTGAGCCCAAGCGCACTGTCCTCCTGAACTTGATACTCTCAAGTATTTTCTCACTCTCATAGAAAGCTAATTGTCATCGTCCATGTTGAAAAAAAGAGCCGCATTTTAGCTTGCACCATGCCCCACAAATAAAATAATCACTCCTGGATCTGAGTATCACAGTTTTGATCATTCACCTCTTGTGAGTTTTCTCTGAAGTAATCCTGCATTTCACCCTGTAAGACAACTGAATGATGGCAGCTGTCGTGTTGCAATTTGTCCATTCTGGCTTGACACCTCCTTGTGCCATTCTGTCACACAGTTGTTCAGTTTTATTCTGAGTCAAAATACCTGTCAAGGGCCATCTCTCTTGAGGTCCAATAACTTACGTGTCATTCACCAACCTACAATTTTTAAAAAATGTATCTTTGTATGAACAAATCCTTCATATTTGTCATGCAGAAATTTAAAGTGATTTTCTATGTGAGGTCTCTAAACCCTCTAAGGTCATACTCCTAAACTTCCACTGTACTCTATCTTTCCTTCTTTTCAAAATATAGTGCTTGCTTTGCTTTATCATTATACATCGATAGTATCATCTGTATTTTATTGTGAATTCATTGCAGATGATATTTCTGTGTTATTCAGCCTTTGTGTTCCTCAAGGCCCTTGGCATGGAGCTTTGCAGATGACAAAATGCTGATAAATACCTCTGGAAAAACCTGTGCCCAAAGTGGCTGAAAACTCGCCCAGTATTAGGTGTGATTAAGAAACACTTCGATAATACATAGTATATGTTCATATAGATTTGAGTAACTCTCAGTGATAATTATTTACACTAGGTTCATTGAAGCCATTTACCAAAAATACCACCCTCTCCTCAAACATATTTATTCATATTGATTTATCCCTAACTGCAAAGAGAAATGTACTGTACTGATATATAAATGTGTCCCAAGTGTCAAAGGAACTGTCTGGGTGCAGAAACAAATATGTGAGTCATCAGTGACAAAGAGCTGCGGGTCGTGGAGTCAGAAAGAGAAGCACAGACAGAGCTCGAAAATGCAGCTGGTGAAGAGACTCCAAAGGGAGCAGTCCCTGCGTTCTAGGAGACAATGTCTTGCGCTGCATGTGTGCTCTCCTTTTCTAGCTCAAATAATTCTCCAACTTACTATTTTGTAGGAGTCTCTCTAGCATCACATAGAGTAAAGTAATTGTGACTCTTAGAATCTTAGTTGAAGTAATGGAGTCTCATACAATTCGAAAACCCACCCACTGTCATGCAACTTTCTAATGGCAAAACTGAGATTCTGTCTCTGAAGTCCAAACTGCTGAATATTACGTGCAATCCTGGTGTACTGCTTTCCCAGAGAGAGTTTTGTTTGAATTTATTTCATTGTCTTTCTTGAGTTCACTTTATTTTCTTTCAAATAACAAATGAACAGCATATTCCAGATGTTAGAGAGTTTCAGTGACATTCTGAGAGATACGAAAAGATTGTCCAATCTCCATATATGTGAGGGAAAATGCTAATGAGGATGTGATCACATACCTTAATACGGGGCCGGGGAGATGGCTCCATAGAATAAGCGCTTCCCTGGCAAACGCAAGGGTCTGAGCTCAATCCCCAATTCAGCACAAAAAAA
>NW_004524588.1:24885033-24892901 GCF_000260255.1 Octodon degus | reverse complement strand
ATGTGAATTTTCACCTATGTTTCTCTTTTTTGACAACTTAACATAAAAATCCTGTGCAAATAGTAGGGGTTTATTAAATATGAGAATTGAAAATATAAAAATCATATGAAAATACAGTAATTTTTCATTAAAAATAGCCAAAGCATTCAATAATGTAAATGTGAACATTTACAGTGTGGTAGGTGGTACATGGCAGATTTTGGGCGAGGAAGTTCACGGAGTTCTTGTAAATCCTTCCAGCGTAGGTTATTATAGCTGAGTTTATGAAGAGATAACAAAGGACCAGAGAAAAACAATAGTATACTACACACAATAAGGGACCAGAGAAAGTTATGTAGTTATTAAATAATAGAGTCGATCAAGCTAGCAGTCAGATTCTGCATCTTATTTTCTGTAGCTCTTTACTACCTGAAAGGAACATATGCCATCGCTTCTCCTCATCCATTAAAACCTAAATAAGACTTGCATTTAAAACAACAAAACAGGGGCTGGGGAGATGGCTCAGTGGAATAAGTGCTTCCCTGGCAAATGCAAGGGCCTGAGTTCAATCCCCAGTTCTTCAAAAAAATAAATAAATAAAATAAAAATAAAAAAACAACAAAAATATCATATGCTCTATTTACCTCAAGTTGTCTCAAAATCATAGAGAAGATATAGCTTTATGATTTAAAAGGTTTTGCCTGAAATGATTGCAACAGATTAAAAAAAAATAAAAGTAGACTCATGAAATAAGGAAAACCTTGAAATGTTAAAATGTTATTATGTAGTGACATGCTTGTGGTTTGATACCTTAAACTTTCAAAAGTGTATCTTCTGATTAGTGCAAGAAGCGTTTGATAGTGGTGTTCACATTCATAACAAGTTACTCGAGATGGTGTCGGATGTAGGACCAATTTTCACATGCTTTTCTCGTTCATGTTTATTAAGTCACAAAAATCTACCGCTATAAAAAAGACTTTAATGATATTGCCCACTTAACTGATCTCTCTCAGATCAGTGTCTGGAACTAGTGACGTACCATCCACAGCGCTGTGTTTCTCATTTCTTTAGATCAACGGCAGTGCAAGCATTCCGCCAATTGTCCGATTCGTGTCACCAGCGTGATCATTCCTCTCTTCCTTGACTAAAAATTGCTGCATTTCAGGCCATTCTACTGATCAGTCCCTTCTAAAACATAATATGTGAAACAAAGATGAGAGAAAGGAAAAGGATAGGAAAAGAGGAAGGAGGGAAAGCATGCAGGCATACATACAGGAGGGCTGAGGTGGTTGTACTCATAATTTCACTCAGATTTTTCTAAAATAACAGTGTGTCGAATTTTCACCTGGACTAACTCTGTATGCTGATATCTGTGATCTGAGCAACTGCATCAAGGACAGCAGTGTATAATACAAAACCCAGGGTTGGGTGCCTCTCATCTTGGTCTTCTAAATGTGTGCTGTTGCTAATGTATTATCAATTACAGTACTCTCTTTAAAATAAATTAAAACCAAAAAAATACAAGAGAAAAAAATTAAGATTTCCTGAAAGCAAGTGCCAATATTCAGTTATTTCCCCAATCTTGTAATGCTATACTTGAGCAACAGATTTGGCTATAAAATTAGATAATATAGCAACCATTGTTAATTAGCTATTCTTGTTTTGAAAATCTGTAACATATATATTGTCATATGTTAGTCTGTTTATGTCTTTTTTGCTATTTGTTTTTGCTTCTGTTTTTACTCTTCAACATAAAATAAAATAAAAATTTTAAATAAAAGAAGACAAGAAAATGGAAAAAGTTAAGGATTCTTGAAAACAAGCACTAATAATCAATTATCTGTCCAATGTTGCATAACTATTTCTGTTAATCTGAGCAACAGATCTGACGATAAAAATAGATTATACAACAACCATTGTTAATCAGCTCTTCTCATGTTGAAAACCTGCAACACATGTACTCCTATATGTTGTCCTATTTCTGTCTTTGTTTCTGCTATTGGTTTTCACTTTTTTCCAAATAAGATAAAAGGAAAGGAATAAAACATAATACTTGATATTTCTGGAGAATCTAACACTAAAAATCTGAGGTACATTGTTATAATGGAATTTTTATAGGATCATATAGCAAAAGATGATATTTCTTAAAGATTTATGAGAGCGTATATGTCCAGAATCTTGACATTTGATCATGTTTACAAGTTTAAAGATAGTTCTGTTCTGTTCATGTTTTTACAATTAGTGAATGCAGCTTGTTTTTCATTGTCTTTGCTTTTCAAAATGTGAATAAAACTTTGTTATCACACATGAATTGATTTCGAACTTTACTGGTTTATGATATCTAGAAGGTGGACTCGCCTTTCTGCTTTTCATTCAACTTACTGGTACAGTTTAGATGCACACAATGATCACATCCAGCATAGGGTTTTGTACACGTACATGATTTATCTTGATTCCTCTTTTTTTCCTATTCCCATCTCTCCCTTTAATTCCTCTTCCCCCCCTTGTTTACAAAGCTTTGAGTTTTTAATCCTCTTTTCTTTGTTTGTTTTTTACTTTTCTTTCTCTCCCTGGCTCTCTTTTCCCTTTGAACCACTTCCTTCTACTTCACAGTAACACATCGTGCCGCTTATTTGCACCCCAGCTTCTCACACCTGGAGGACAATGTGACACTGACTCGCTTGCCCGATGTATTTCACTTAGCAGCGTGGTCTCGAGGTCCATCCACTTAGCTAAAAATGCCTCAAGTTTGTGCTTCTTTATGGCTGACGAAGACTCCATTACACCAAAACAACAACAGCAACAACAACGCCGACGACGAAGCCCACTTCCCATTTGTTTGTTGATGAACGTTGGCAGATAGCTTTCTTTCCAAACACCTGGCACTTCGCATATGGAGCATTCTTTAAACAGTTTATTTTTCATTTTTATTTGTATTCTTTTTCTTTTTGAAACAGAGCCTCACTATGCAGTTCAGGCTGGCCCTGAGCTGACTTTGTAGCCCAGGCTGGTCTCAGGCTCACAATGACCGTCCTGCCTCAGCCTCCTGAGCGCTCATACGATGGGCTTGCACCACCACGCCAGGCTTCTTTAAACACTTCAGAAAGTCAGACATTCATATTTTAGCAGACAGTGGGTTATTTTTCTTTTGTAACTTCATATTTGAGTCTGATTCAAAGAACTAATGAACATAGCAACACTTTAAAACATTCTGTCGTGAACAGTGTACTGTTTTCATTGCTCTTTAGTGGACTCTGCTATGCCAGACTCAAGACCAAGCAGGGCCAGGGCCAGCGGACGACCGTCGTCTGCAGCTGCAGGGCAGCTCCTCGGTGCTCAGTGCGCCTCGGTCCCGGCTCCCCGGTCGCCCACTTATGGGCTGAAGAAGCAAAACTGACTGCTCAGAGGTACCACGCGAGCTTTCAGTTCACAGGCAATTTCAGAACTCACTTCACTCTACTGGAAAATATTCATCTTTCCTTTCCTTAGTATTTAAGAAGAGACCTACCAGGACTAAACAGAAAAAGTAAGGACAAAAGAATGAATCTAAGTCGACAAATAATGTTAAATACAAGCCCATCAAGTGCACAGAAAATAAGCAATTACTATCATGTATTCTTGTTCTTATTGTGTATCTATGCAGCGCTGTGAGAATTCAAGTGAGGTTTTTTAAAAGCTTCAATATAATTTCTGTGTACTTTTTAAAATTTAATTGCTGATTTTTTACATAAACTTGTTCAACTTGGTTGACCTCAAAAGGCTTAAAAATCACTTCTGACTGATGTTCACAGTGTAATAGGAAAATATACAATAATATATTTATACTTTATTTTTTCTCTTTTGGGCATTAAGGACAAATGATCGAATAAAAGTATTTATATTTATATAATGCTGACATCCTTTCTCCCTGGTGTAAGTACGTTTGCTTAAGTTTAAGTGCTTTGATAATGAGTCTCTTGGGGATGCTTTTTAATGAAGAAAAGAAAAACCTCTCATATTGAAAATCTTTCTGGAAATAGCTGTGCCGTCAGAGGTTTGAAAGTCTGATTTTTCACTTAGAATACAGTGCAGGTCAGGTAGGTGCCTACTAGCCCTTACTTTATGTTTATACGTACAACCTGTTTACTTAACACCCCTTTCTTAACCACTAACTAAACAGTTCTAAGTACAGTTTTAAACATTCTTAACTTTTCTAACACAAAATAATACACCTCCCTTACTCCTAAAATATTTTCCATCTGTGTAATAGCCAGCTACAGTTGATTGCTAACACACTCTTATAAATGAAAATGACTGAAATCCTCTTGCCTTCTTCTCTCATATTTCCTTTTCAATAGAGAAAAATTATTTTAATTCTACCTTCAAAATAGCTGCCCAGTGTATGCAGTCTTAATTGCCTTCACTAATATCAATTTCATCTAACCACCGTAATCTTGCTCTTGGTTATTGCAAAAGACCCAAAATAGTTTTCCATGTACACTTTAGTCTCCATACTATAATTTCTCAACATAACTATCAGCATGATTCTTCCACATTTTTTTTACTGACCATCACTGCCAAGCTCTTCAATGATTGCTCATTTCCTTGGCAATAAAAAAAAAATAAGAGAACTAAAAATCACTGCTTACAGAGCTCAAAATACCTTCCGCCTGCTTGTTGCTCTAGCCTCATTTCCACTGACACTCTTTTGTGTTGCTGGTAGTGTTTGATCTAACTTCCATGCTTACATTTCCTCCTTCTTCAAGCTTCTGCAGAAATATGAACTTCTCAATGGAATAGTCTTGTCAGTCTTACAACCGTCTTCCTAATTTCTTAGACCCTTCTCTATTTATTCCCACAGAAGCATGTAAGTGCTTGTATTTTATTCCTATTTACAATTCTCTACATTTAAAGCACTGGAATTGTAGCTATGCTACCATATCTAGCTTGAAGTCTAAGGTTTTCATTTGCCTGGCACCTAAAACAGTATATTTTATATGTTAGACATAGGAACAAATATTTATTTAGTATATAAATGAAGAATTTGCTGAAAGTATATATAAATAATGTGATTTGAGTATAATTGGCACTGTCCATGTAGATGCCTTGTGGATAGTCACTAATATGATTTTAATGGACACATGAATTTGCATTTAGGAATTACCTTCCACATGCCCATAGGTAAAGGGATATACCATCACAGGAACAGTGTAGCTCATCATGTTTTTATAATACGGTAGCATTTTCTTATACCTGAAATAGCACTTAATTTTTAAAACTTTATTTTAGAAGGGAAAGGTCATATGTTGATCAAGATAGTCACACTGAGGAGTACATGACTGTGGGAGGTCACTAACACACAATGCTACAGTGTGCCAACTTGTGCATCTCAGTTATCTGGACTGAGATGCACACATAGTGTGAGAGCAGGAAGCAACTCTGGTAGGAAACAACCGCAAGCCTTTAAATCAGATAAAATAAAATGAATGATTATAAAGCATAGCCTATCACGACTATTTGAGTCCCATGAAATAATGGAGCCTTTACAAAATGAATAATTTCAAACTTTACATACACACGCCTTATTTATTGAGAGTATACCAAAAGACATTTCCTGTCAAGGTACAATCTATGAAGGTGTTCGTCACACTATTAGTTTATTCATTTGCAACATAGCTGAAAGCAGCATGCTTCTGTAATGTTGCTAAGTTTGTGATGCGCGTCCTCAAACAAATGAATGTGCTTTGATAAAACGGTGATTCTTCTAAATTTAGAAGTTCTATGAAATTACGTATGAGTCACTAAAGAGAAGTAGACAAGTTAATCCTGAAGGGATAAAATGTTACTTTTACTAAAATAAGTCAGAATAAATGAAATTAAATATCTTTTCTCAGATGAAATTTGTTTTCTTTCTTTGTAATCAAACTCAGGACTGCACAATTTCCAGGAAGGCACTGAAGTGCTGAGCTACAACCCCGGCCCCTTGGGTAGAATATCAGCATGTTGGCTAGAAGAAGAACATTACCAGAGATGGAAAAATACAACTAGAGCATCTCTGCCTCGCCCTGTAGCATCATCATGATACATTATGTATAGACAGTATATTGTGCTCTTTTAACAAAAATGATGCAGCACACTTACTCATGAGATATAAAATGTTGCGGACAAGATAAGGTTCCTGACAAGCTTACAGTTCATCAAACCTTTTGTAGTAGATATAACAAGATGCAATTTTACATAGATCAATGAATGACATAAATTTATGACCAGATAGAATTAGGACTTAATAGAATTACTGATAAAACATATACATTCTTATATTAAATTCTAATAAAACTATTGAAAGGCAAGTATATTAGTATCCCACTGATACTAATTTATACCATTAACAGTAATAGGTTTAGACAAAACAAGAAGTTGTCCACAGTCATGCCTACTCAAGAAGCTCAGATGTACAGCTGACAAGCTGCCTTTGTGTGCAAGGACCCTCTAAAATATACATTTCCAAAAGTGCAAGATCAAAGGTTGCATTGATGATGATGTTATTGCTGTATTGCTGATGTTGCAAAAGTATTGGGGAACAAGCCCATGGAGGCTTTCTAACCACCATTATAGTTTGAGACAGTGTCTCCTTCACTGTCCCAGTCTGTTCTCAGATTTGTGAACCTCCTGTCTCAGTCTTCATAGGCCTTACGATGCCTGGTTTTCAAAAGTATTTTTAATGTGTAAATGTGCTATAAACAGAGAACAGTGGGCTGGCCAGAGAGCCCAGCAGATGAAAGCATCTGTTTAAAGAGAGTGCAGAGGCCGGGCTTCAATCCCTGGCATGCCATGCCTGCCCCACCCCCCAGGGCACACTGAGATGGCGATTGAGACTGGGCAGGGTGGTGCATACCTGAAGTTCCAGAGCTTGGGAAGCTGAAAACAGGAGGATCACTATGAGTCCAATTTACGTAGTGAGACCCAGTAGACCCTGTACTAAATACATAAAAAAGAAAGAAGACCAGATTTTGAAACTTTTTTTACAATTGAATTCTAGATGAAGCTGTAATAGGAAGGATATGTTTTGCAAATATTGGAATGAGAATAAGAAAATAGTATTCAAGACTAATTGAAAAATATTTACATTTTAGTAATCAGTGGTAGAAAATAATGATTGTTTATATTAAATTTTAGTATTAACACAATTTTTTGCATACCCCTTAAATGTATTTTAACACTTCCATGATTTATATCACCTATTTTCTGAAAATAAGGATTGTTGGCACTATGTTTGATGCAACTATGTTTCTGTATACTTTCCTTGTGTTGTTATGGCAAAATATTTTGTGAAATGTTATTTTTTATTTGCCATTTTGGTTTTAGTTGCTTTTTGTGTCCATGACTTCTTAAAAGAAGATTTTGAATGCAAACTCCATGTTAGCTGACATTGCTATTTACTGGTAACTTTAGGCATTTATTAGTAGGCAAAGAGCAATGTCATTAACTTTGTTTTAAGTACATAGTCCAACAAATTAAAAATTAAGAATACACATCAAGGGCTGGAGAGATGGCTCAGTAGAATAAACCCTTCCGCAGCAAGCACAAGGGCCTGAGTTCAATCTCCAGTTCTGCATGAGTGAAAGGCTAACCAAAGTACATAGTGGGACGTTGTTTTTAAAGAAGAAGAACAACAAAAGTCAAATCTCTATGGGTACTGAATGCCTTAGGGAAAAGTAAAATGTTAATTTAAAAAAATTTAGAATGTTAGGAAAAATTCTCTTCTCTTGATTAAGAGCTGCATTATTTTCATGACATTTGTTTTCTACCAAATTTTTAAAAAAATATCTTACTCAAAGTGGGGTAAATTAAAATAATCACCTATATAAAAATGGGAGAGCATTCCCCACTTGTGTGGTCTGTAGAAGACA
>NW_004524588.1:24881855-24884933 GCF_000260255.1 Octodon degus | reverse complement strand
AGAGAGAGAGAGAGAGAGAGAGAGAGAGAGAGAGAGAGAGAGAGAGAGGTGTCATCTTTTATCTAGAAAGGAAGCAAGAAAATATTCTTTTAGGTTTTCCCATTTCTGCAGCTTGTATCACAGAATACTTCTTGTGTGGTGATGACTGTGTCCAGCTGTACGTTAGCTTTATTGCCATAGTATAATTGCAGCATTTGTAGCTACATAAATGGAGAAACAGTCAGAAGGCAGCAGAAAAATGACTGAGATACTGAATACATTTCTAGGAGTAGCAATTCATTACTTGAAGAGACTTGAAATCATACACCAGTAAAGTAAGATAGCGCTTAAGATTGATTTTGAGTAGAATTGGGGAATAGAATGGAGACTATAGAAGTAATGATGGCTAGGGAGAAATGAGATTAAAAAGTGAATTATGGAGAAGAGATTGCATATAAATTCAGTGTTGGCAAAATTTTTGTGAGTTTAGTTTTCCAACTTTAATGCAAACTTCCATGATAGTACTCAATTTACAAAAGACTTTCTCTAGCATGATGTTTCAAAACGACATCTATTCAAGCATAAATGTGGTAGTTTTCTGTGCATAACAGAATTGTCTCAGGTACATTTAGGGACTAGCATAGTTACGGCACTTACAAGTCTGAGGAACTTCCATTAATAATGCCTGAATAAAAAGTGAGAGGGAAAGAATTCACTGATATTTTTTCAAGGAATGAAATTTTGCAACTAAATTTTTATCCTTGGTCCTAGCAGCTACACTTGAATCTACTAACTGCTTCCTGGCTGGGGTGTATGCATATCTAAAGTTTCCTCGTGTAGGACACTAAATTTGGAGAATCAACTACAGTGCGTGAAAGACATGCATGTCCAAATACTAAATAGAGAAGAGAAATCAATTTTTAATAATATTGTTGATCTTTAATTAACATCATCATATATATATATAAATTGAATCTAACTGATACAACAATTTCATTGCAAGTGTATATTTATATTTATAAAGCTAAATATTTATTTTCATAGTTTGATGTAACATGCCTCCCTACATAAGGGGAAATATAAAATGCAACATAATATTTAGAAAAATCTACATTACTTGGCAGTATAAGTAGTACACAGGACTGAATTTACAGATGAAAGTATCTTCCAGTAAAATCAAAGAAAAGACAAGCTCCACTTTTCCTTATAGAAATCACTGATCTGCATAGCAAATTACATAAGGCCATATTCTGTAGTGAGAATCGATTTTAATACAGATAAAATAATCAAATAAAAGAGAATTGAAGAAAGATACATTTGTAAATATATGGTCAGAAAAAGAAATACCACTCTAAGAATTTTGAAAACACTTTGAGTGTATAAAATCAGTTATCAAAATGCCAGAAAGGAATTGAGCAGAAGAGTTCACTGATGAAAACTACAGGAGGCATCACTCTCCCTGGGGACAGCCAGGGAGCTTGAGGACACTCCCGGAGGCCACAATTCCTGGGTACTTCGGGGACTACAGTCATTCGGATCTTTGTTACCGACTCTACTCTGCAGGAACCTGAAGTCCACAGTCCATCGTGCAGCCCTGGCCTGGTAGCCTTTGGCACCCAGACGCTTGCTGCCGCAGGACACACTTGTTGAGGAGAAGAAAAGAAAAACGTTTCATCCATTCTTTGTCCCTCCAAGTCTCCCTTTAGGGTTTCTGCTCCCAACTCACTATGCAAGGACCTTGTGCGATGCGGTTTTCAGGCTTCCAAACTCCAGTGACAGGAAGGCCCATACCAGAAAGGCATAAGAAAAATGAGAGCCAAAGACAGATAACATGATGCACAGCACCTCGATCACATTAACAGAAATTGAAAGTAGAAATTAATTATGGCGTCCTCTTAGTGGACTGAATTATGTCCTCTTGTCAGGTAGCATAATGGCTAGCAGGGGCAGAAGTTGATAAAATTATAACAGCAGCAAAGAAAGACTCAGAAAAGTAAACAAAACCAACAACGTTAGAAGTGCAAGATAGTCACTTTGAGTCCTGAGCAACACCGTTCTGAATCCCGGAGGACAATAAACACCGCTCTCGTTTAGAGAAGGAAGTGGAAGCCGCTGAATTTATGGCGCAGAAAGGCAGCAATAGCAGCTTAGGGGCAGGAAGACCACGCGACTGGAGAAAACCGCCAGCCACGACCAGGTGGTTCGCAGCTTCGAGCCCTGCGGAGAGGGCGAGCAGCTTGGCTCCTGGAACTGCCCATTCCTTGCGGTTCTGCGAGCACCCGCGCAGGGGCTCAGTCCCGCCCCACGCAGACGACTTCTAGCACTTCCTCTGGATCCTGATTATACGTTTGTAATTACATAACGTCATTGTCTCAACGTATTGTTTTGAGTCGCTGGGCACGAAGTCACAAATATGAGATAGATGAAAACATGGCCAAGTGGGCGAACAGCACGCCTCGGATGAGCAACGCCTCAGGTACGCGGAGCAGCGCCCACGGCCTCCCGCAAGCCCCGCAAGCCCCGCGCTGCCTCCGCCCGCCAGTGACCAGCCGACCGCGGGGAGAGAAGCGCGGCCGGGTTCGCCACCCGGTCCCTCCCAGCCCGTGGCGGGGCTGCTGCTTGCCACCAGACGGGACCACCGCCCACCCCTACCCTATCCTCTCCGGTTCTCATTGATTGCCTCCGCTTTTTGCCTGCGGGGCGCGTCGGGAGCTGAGCTGGATCACACGTGCGGGGCTGGAGCTGGGTGCTGCTGATGAGAGGAGCCACCAGCATGCAGAACGCAGGCTCGCGGGGGCGCGTGCGGGCAGAGCGCGTGCGGGCAGAGCGGGCAGAGCGCGTGCGGGCAGAGCGGGCAGAGCGTGTGCGGGCAGAGCGCGTGCGGGCAGAGAGCGTGCGGGCAGAGCGGGCAGAGCGGGCAGAGCGGGCAGAACGCGTGCGGGCAGAGCGGGCAGAGCGGGCAGAGCGCGTGCGGGCAGAGAGCGTGCGGGCAGAGCGGGCAGAACGCGTGCGGGCAGAGCGGGCAGAGCGGGCAGAGCGTGTGCGGGCAGAGCGGGCAGAGCGGGCAGAACGCGTGCGGGCAGAGCGGGTAGAGCGCGT
>NW_004524588.1:24865361-24881755 GCF_000260255.1 Octodon degus | reverse complement strand
CGGGCAGAGCGGGTAGAGCGCGTGCGGGCAGAGAGCGTGCGGGCAGAGCGGGCAGAGCGCGAGCGGGCAGAGCGGGTAGAGCGCGTGCGGGCAGAGCGGGCAGAGCTCGTGCGGGCAGAGCGCGTGCGGGCAGAGCGGGCAGAGAGGGCAGAGCGGGCAGAGAGGGCAGAGCGGGCAGAGAGGGCAGAGTGCGTGCGGGCAGAGTGGGCAGAGTGCGTGCGGACAGAGCGCGTGTGGGCAGAAAGGGCAGAGCGCGTGCGGGCAGAGCGGGCAGAGCGCGTGCGGGCAGATAGCGTGCGGGCAGAGCAGGCAGAGCGCGTGCGGGCAGAGTGGGCAGAGCGGGCAGAGCGGGCAGAGCAGGCAGAGCGCGTGCGGGCAGAGCGGGCAGAGAGGGCAGAGCGCGTGCGGGCAGAGAGCGTGCGGGCAGAGCGGGCAGAACGCGTGCGGGCAGAGCGGGCAGAGTGCGTGCGGGCAGAGAGCATGCGGGCAGAGTGGGCAGAGTGCGTGCTGGCACAGCGCGTGCGGGCAGAGCGGGCAGAGCGCGTGCGGGCAGAGCGGGCAGACCGGGCAGAGCGGGTAGAGCGCGTGCGGGCAGAGCGGGCAGAGCGGGCAGACCGGGCAGAGCGGGCAGAGCGCGTGCGGGCAGAGAGTGTGCGGGCAGAGAGCGTGCGGGCAGAGCGCGTGCGGGTAGAGAGGGCAGAGCGCGTGCGGGCAGAGCGCGTGCGGGCAGAGCGCGTGCGGGCAGAGCTCGCCACGACCTGCGCCGGGTGGGTGCACAGTGTGCTGCGTGGCCCGGCACGCGCTCCCTCCCACCCAGAGGTGGGCTCCTCCGACCTGTCTTGCTGTGTCCCGACTCTGGGCTTTATTTCTCCCACTGTCCTCCTCCGCAGGAACTCCAAGAGCCGTGCTGAACGTGCCGTCATCCTTTTAGGTTTAGGAGTGAGATGGAGACTTTCATTCATAATTCTTGAGTTATGGCTACAATTTCAAACCCTGTCCACATTTTAGCAAAGAGAAAATTCACTTACCTCTCACCAAATTACACATTTTTCATACTCTGTGTTCAGCATGTCCTTACAGTTCTAGGTCAGCAGTTCAAATGAATACGCCGAGATTAATGACAAAAGATAAGGGATTGAAGAAGACAAACACAAAATGTTAGAACAGAGGCACGGTTAAAGCCACAAATGGAACCTAATATTGTATTAGGACACATAATGACTATATTTATATACGACAAAAGAAATACAAAAATTCTCTAACGCACCTTGAAGAAGGATGAAGTTCCAATACATGGTACAATTGTCAAAGTAGGAAATTACGGGCCAGCGAGACAGCTCAGCGGACTTAGCTCCGCTTAGGCGGGTTCCTTCCCGGGCACCGCAGGCCGCCCCAGCCCCGCCCCCAGGAGCCGGCCGCCCGGCGTGCCGGCGCGCGCTTGTAATCCCAGAGCTGGGGAGGCCGAAAACAGGAGGACCGCTATGAGTCCGAGCGGCATGGTGAGACGCTATCCAAAATACATTTCAAAACAAAACAAAAAGTAGAAAACTGAGGGAGTGTGCTGTTTTCACAAGTCAGTGGACTCACTTAACAAAATATTTTCTGTGTGTTCATAATTATTATATAATTCATATTTTGAAAATGATATCACATAGACTTACAAGCACATTTATTTGCAATATGTACAACAACCTTTAAGTTCTTTTATTTCAATAATGTAAAATGAACTACAAAAGGAAAAAATAATAACAAAGCAGTTGAAGGGCAGATTTCCAGGGACAATGTAAGTTTAGGACAATGAATGACAAGGGAAATATATGATATTAAGGAAAAAGCCATACATCAAACATTTCTTTTTAATAAATCATGTTTTTGAAATAATATTAGCAAAATAGTTATAAAAATATGGACTTTTCAGACTAGGAATGGTGGTGCATGCCTGTAATCCCAGCATTTGGGATGCTGAAAACAGGAGGATCACTATGAGTCCAGGCTATGTAGTGAGACACTGTAGACCCTGTATATTTTTTAAAATGGACTTTTATAATTAACTTCTTTATTCAAATTATTAGAAAAAGTTATGCTTCAATTTTGAATATATCTGAGGTTCCATAGTTCCTACAAAGTTGAAGGAAATTCAATAAAAGGTTTTCGTGTTTGTATATTTACATTAAATTTAAAAACAAAATATGATGTAAAAGTATAAACTTCTGTAATACCCAGCAATAATGGTGGATTTCTTCCTACCAATTAGTTCTCACAGTATGAGTCAAAGCTCAATTTTTAAACTGTTATTTCTAAGCTTTTCCCTTCTATTGCTATTATATAAATTTAATGGAGGCTGCCCTCGTGGTATGAGATTTTCTTCCCCTGTAAATCTAAAAAGGCTAATTATATGCTATCATTTAGCCAAGCCCTCCATAGCTCTTAATGGAGATATAAATTTAGAAGAGAAAATGATTAACAGTTACTCCATATCTACCTCAAAGGAAAATGTGTGTGGTTTAATTGGATAATGTCTGCAAAGTGTTTTAATTCCTATGAGAAAATAGTACATAAGCATAAGGGGAAAAGGCACCACAGTAAAATTATACTACGTAAGTAGCAATAAAGATAGGTTTTAGTTTGAATTGACAGACTAGCAGTAGGATACTGGTATGAATTGCTCTAAATCTCTACTTCAAATGCTATCAGGAAACACTCATAAACTGATGTACTACGGAAAGTATAATACATAGATCGGGCGACTGCAGGGCAGGTTCGGGTCCTGCTCTTTTGTTATCTGTAATGCAGATCTCTAACCCTGACTTAGAAACTCTCAGGCCCAGTTCTCTCAGCTAAAATAATAATGATAAATTTTTTTTTCTAACTTCATAGATTTTCTGACAGGATTATGATTTAAAAAGCTAAATGAATATGCTTGGAAGTCCTTAATGTTATCTGTATTTGCTGAAAAGCATTTGCTTTTAGCGTGATAATTTAAAACAAAGAATGAAAAAATTGCATTCTAAAAATAAAGCATAATCAGTTTATGTTTATCTTTTTGTTTGTTTGTTTGTTTGTTTTGAGAGAAACTAGGTTCCAGATGGCAAATTCAGCAGCACATTTGCCAGATGTTTTCCTGCTCCCCAACTTCAGCATGACTTCCCACAGAATGAAGATGGTCCTTTTCCCTCTTATGGCTCTTTAAATAAGGAGATTCTCCATATGGAGTATCGATTAAACTGGAGAAGGAAAAGCTTCAGTAAGGAAACATTCTCCTTCCTCTCTCCTAAAACCTACAGTACGCCAGACCAGCCTGCTTAACCATGGCAAATTACGACTGTTAGTTCATCTTCTTGGCTTGCGTCAATGACAGGACACAAATTCAGTGGTGATGGAACCATAGCCACCAGCACTCTGATTCGATTCAGTCTCTGAGACACAATGACATACTTCCAAAGTTGCAGCTTCAGTACGTGTTCCACAGTAGCAGTGTCTGTGTGTCCTTTTTGCAGCAGTACCTCGGGTCATCAGCGGGCTAGAGTTTCGACCGGAAACATCTGCATGCACATTCTATGCCTGCCCCACTGACGCCCCCCAGGCTGAGGCTCCACCAGATATCCCTTCAATGATCTAATCATCCTCCTATTTTCCATTCTCATATTTTTCTCTTTGCTTCCTTTACAATGTAGATATTTTCTATATTGACTTCTGGTTACTAATTATATGTTCTTTTGTTTCTAATAATCCATTTCTCAGAATAATCTTAATCCAACATTATCAATCGCATTATATTTTTCAATCAAAGAATAAAGCTTTGTTTATGAAAAAAAAGACAAGAACCAAAGTAGTGGGTAGGGCTGTATTCTTACCCCTGGAAAATACTGGACATCAGTAAGAATGAAAATATACCTTGTACATTTCCAAGATCTGGGACAACATTAAGAAAAGAAAAGCAACATATCTCTACATCTACCATCCAGCTATACAGTCAGTGGAGGAAGAGTTTTCTCCATGCAATAGTCAGGATAAAAGAGGGACTCTTAGGAAATGCCTCAAGTGTCAGTGGCAAGAGGCCCAGCTTCTGGAAACTTTCACCTTCTTTACAGGCTTTCAGGCTACTTGCGTAAGTAACCGAAAATCTTTACAACAACCTTGTTCTGAAAAAAGATTTCACATCAGCCCCCTCTATCCCAATGGGTGCCATTCAGGGAAGGAAGCTGTTGTGAAAATTTGAATTGCTTTCATCATCAGAAAGCCTATGTTTTTGCTCATCTCTGGGATCCCACAGATACTCTATGAAACTGACTGGAGCACTGCTACCTCACACAGGCTCAGTAAGAACTGCCATCCAAGCTCTCTGGGTACCATATAGTGTGATTAAAGGAGTAGATTTTTTCTGCTAGACACCTATGACATTCACAGGTTACCTGAGAATGCACTGCTGTCAGGACAGGATGTGAGTGCTACAAGGGATGGTGTGGTTGCCTTCACTCCTCTTCCTGTGCAGCAGGAGGACTCACCCATCGATCAGCCAGAGAACACTGCTTCAGGTCCCTCACCACTGATGGGGCTGCTGGAAGCAGAGGGCTTTGATACAGCACGTAACAACGCCAAGTATATCTGATGGACACCAGCTGCCCCGCAGTGTTTGCCATTCTCACGGCAGAAGCAGTCATGCACTGAGCACCCTACACCCACTGCAGTCTGCACCACACCAGCCTGGACTACGGATGTGTCCTGTTTCTTCCATGGTACCTGTTGTGCCCCGATTTGTTAACCTCAGCTAAAGGCGCTACACGAACAAACACACAGTGGTGCCCAGCTAGAATCAAACCAAAAGTGTTCCATGAACTAGTCTCCAACAAATATTGTCCAGAAGCAGCTTAATAAGAAGGGCACAATTATGAAAGTGGCAGAGATATCTCAGCATAGGGACACAATACATGACAAAATGAAAGTAACATCGAAACAATTACTAACAAGTGGGTATAACAAAATAGAAGTGGATCAAATGCCTGATGTGCCCATTGAATGCGCCGGTAGGTGAGGGGCTTCTTGTGTGCCATCTTCGCTAGCACAGCCAGGCCTATATGCAAGCAACCACGTCGAAGGAACCCACAGTTGGCATTGATCTGGGCACCACCTACTCCTGTGTGGGTGTCTTCCAGCACAGAAAACCGGAGGTAATTGCCAATGATCAGGGAAATCAAACCACTACAAGCTATGTCGCTTTCACTGACACAGAGCGACTGATTGGAGATGCTGCAAAACATCAAGTGGCTATGAACCCCACCAACACAGTTTTTGATGGTAAACATCTGATTGGATGTAGATTTGATGATGCTTTTGCCCAGTCTGATATGAAGCACTGGTCCTTCATGGTGGTGAGTGATGCAGGCAGGCCCAAGGTTCAAGTAGAATGCATAGGAGAGACAAAGAGCTTCTACCCAGAGGAGGTGTCTTCTGCGGTGCTGACAGAGATGAAGGAGATTGCAGAAGCTTATCTAGGGAAGGCTGTTACCAATGCTGTGGTCACTGTGCCAGCTTACTTTAAGGACTCTCAGCGTCAGGCAACCAAAGATTCTGGAACTATTGCTGGTACTTAGAATTATCAGTGAACCAACTGCTGCTGCTGTTGCTTATGGCTTAGACAAGAAGGTTGGAGCTGAAAGAAATATGCTGATTTTTTACTTAGCAGGTGGCACTTTTGATGTGCCCATCATCACTATTGAAGATGGAGTCTTTGATGTGAAATCTACAGCTGGAGACACCCACTTAAGTGGAGAAGATTTTGACAATTGAATGATCTATCATTTTATTGATGAATTCAAGCACAAGCACAAGAAGGACATTAGTGAGAACAAAAGAGCTGTCTGCTGTCTTCATACTGCATGAGTGAGCTAAGAGTACCCTCTCTTCTAGCACCCAAGCCAGTACTGAGATTCGTTCCCTCTAGGAAGGAATCGACTTCTACACCTCCATTACTTGTGCTTGGTTTGAGGAGCTGAATGCTCACCTGTTCTGTGGCACTCTGGACCCTGTGGAGAAGGCTCTTCAAGATGCTAAACTGGACAAGTCTCAGATCCATGACATTGTCCTAGAGGGTGGTTATAGTTGTATCCCCAAGATCTTGAAGCTCCTGCAGGACTTCTTCATTAGAAAAGAATTGGATAAGAGCATCAATTCTGATGAGGCTGTTGCTTATGGTGCAGCTGTTCAGGCAGCCATTTTATATGGAGACAGTTCTGATGTCCAAGATTTGCTACTGTTGGATGTCACTCCTCTTTCTCTTGGTATGGAAACTGCTGGTGGTGTCATGACAGTCCTCATCAAGTGCAATACCACCATTCCTACCAAGCAGATCCTGACCTTCACTACCTGCGCAGACAACTAGCCTGGCATGCTCATTCAGGTGTACAAAGGTGAGTGATCCATGACCAAGGATAACAACCTGCTTGGCAAGTTTAAACTCACAGGCATACCTCCTGCACCGTGTGGTGTTCCTCAGATTGAAGTAACTTTTGGTATTGATGCCATTGGCATACTCAGTGTTTGCAGTCAAAAGTACAGGAAAAGAGAACAAGATTACCATCACTAGTGATAAGGGCTATTTGAGCAAGGAGGCCATAGAATGTATGGTGCAGGATGCAGAGAAGCACAAAGCTGGAGATGAGAAGCAAAGGGGCACAGGGTCCTCCAAGAACTCACTGGAGTCCTATGCTTTCAATATGAAAGCAACTGTTGAAGATGAGAAGCTTCATGACAAGATTAATGGTGAAGATAAACAGAAGATTATTGACAAGTGTAATGAATAATCAACTGGCTGGATAAGAATCAGACTTCAGAGAAAGAAGAATTTGACCATCAGCAGAAGGAGCTCAAGGAAGTCTGCAATCCCATCGTCACCAAGCTGTGCCAGAGTGCAGGTGGCAGGCCTGGAGGAACACCTGGGGCTTCCCTGGTGGAAGAGCTCCTCCCCCTGGTGGTGCTTCCTCAGGGCCCACCATTGAAGAGGTTGATTAAGTCAATCTTAAATATAAATATAGCATTCTTCCACAACCAATGAAATTGAAAGACCTAAATTTGTAGCAAATTCTGTGGTAGTTAAAAGTTGACCTGCTATAGTAAAGTACTGGGTATTCTCATTATTTGAATAACGGAACATGCACACAGGAAACAGCGTTGCACTTTAAGCACTGTGCTATAAGTGAAAAAGCAAAGTCTTTAATAAAAATATTTAAATTGGCAAAAAACCCAAATTTTAAGGATGATTATTGTATGTTTAAATGAGTTGACATTGAGATGATTTAGTTGTTTCCCTTTATTTGCCAAATCGTCTGTCTCTGAATTTTTTCCTGGGCCTAAGTTAGGCCCAGAGTCCCCATGCAGTCATCAATCAATGGTCAGACCCTGCACCACTGCAGCTGGCCCTTGGCAGAATCACAAAGGAGTGGCCAGCTCCAGGACCCCACAGCACATCTGTGACCATCGACGCATGTGTCCTACGCTGTGCCCACAACTCACCAGCTCACCAAGACAAGAACAGCACAGGGGTAAGACCAAGACCTACCTGGCTGTGGTCCCTGATCATACCAAAAACCATTGCAATTGGCCACAGTTGATGCTTGCTCAAATGGAGACTGATGGACAGGCCACTGGAGCTGTAGAAGATGTTCTATCCAGAGGCAAGTGTGGGCATGAGTGCCTTTAGGATATCCACAGAGTTACATTTCCTATTGCTTACACCTGTCCTGCTCCCAGAGTTGCTGTATGCTGCCCAAGGATGGGGGAGTGTTGACAGCTGTAGGACTCTGCTCTCTAGCCTGAAGCTAAGACAGGTTACCCCTGAATCTGTCAGTCCTGGGACAGCCGCAGTTTCAGGGGTACAGGAGGCCTCACACCACAGCTGGCCTGGATGCTAGGCTACAGGGCTCTGCTTGGGGCCAGAGAAGTTCTAGATTCCCATCTTTGATCCCTCATGCAATCAGCTGAATCTCACAGCTAGAGATAATTACACAATCTTGGGAAGAGTGAAGGTATTTCCCTGCCTCCTTCCCAGGCTGGAAGTGATATGACTGAAAGCCTAGTCGGTCCCACAGGGGACACTGGTGCTAGGCAGTCTGCAGGTCTGAGGTCTCCAGCATGCACAGGGGCCTTCCGTTCTGCTGGTGCTGAGTCCCACCAAGGGAGCCCAAGGCTTGGCCCCAAGACAAAAGCCTGCATGTGCTCTCCTGACTTGCTCCTTAGCAGTAGTCTCGCTCCTCATTCTGCTGCCTGAAGCTGGAGAAGGGATGAAGGGCAACCACAGATTCCTTGCTTCGCTGTGCCAGCTCCGGTCAGAATGTCAGGAGTCCTGTGATTTGGCCAAACACTGGGTTTCATCTTTGTGGTCTTAGTATTTTGGTTTTATCTAAGGGTTGAATTCAGTTCTTCCTGTTTCTCTGAAGTGGGAGGTGATATTTGCCATTCTGGGCTTCTTGGAGTTTAGGGAGGTGGAATGGTGGAAATTCTTTTCTTACTTTGTAAACTTTGCAGTTCCATTTTAATTCGCAATTTTAATTGTCAGCTATCTTACAGAAGATATGTGTCTACAAAAAATGACAAATCAAGTGAATCTTCTGGTATTATGTCTCATACTCTGACAATTTTTTTGGTTTTCTATATATCTTTACTGACCCAAAATTTCATATTATCATGTTTAAGTAGACAAATATTTCCAGAACAGTAACAAGTCATTGTTGACATTGTTAGTACTTAACACCAATTAGATATAAATAGCACTTGTATAATTTCATTTCGCTTAATTATTCTAATCCTCTTTGAAATGATGGATTTTATTTACCTTTATAAGAACTTCTCCATCTTTTCTTGGGCTTTGCTATGATGGAGAATCATTAAATATATTAACATAATCTATAAAACAAAAATGAATTTTAAGAGGTAAAGTTATACAAAGCTCTGACCTATAAATATCTGTTGGGACTTTTTCCCCTTTAGTTATTGATGCAAACTAAATTTAAAATTATAATAGCTTTTGATATTTATGGCTTTCACTGTTTTATAGTGAACACCATAAACACTCAGAGGATAGAGCTATTCAAGACTAGCAAACTATTAAAATAAAACTTAGATATATTTACTGCAAGCCTGAACTTTTATGATAATTCTGCTTTATGTCATAAGCTGAATAAGGACTAGTCCTCCTTTTCATTTAATTTTCTGTACAACACAATCTATTATTATATCTATCTGTATGTATATAAACTATAAAACAGAAATAATAGTCTTTCAAATGTCTATTATATTTCTAAAATGTCAACTATAGTACTGATTATGAGTAGAGAAAAAATATTAAATATAAAAAGCTTATGTATATTAACATATATTAAAAAAAACTATAGTCATTCTAAACCTGAAGGGAAAATAGATAATGTAACAGAGAACTAGACAATAAACTGCATCATTGCAAATACCCAATAAAGAAATAAAAAATATTGTCTCAAATGGGATCTGTAACTTGACAATAAGCCAAGAAGTAATCAAATGTTTGTAGTGTGGAACTCTATTTGCAGAGTAATGGAGTTTGATAATACAATTTGCTATTTTGGTAACCCAGGGGTTAAGCTGTCAGTTTTTAATTTTAAAATATAAAGATAGTTCTTGCAAAAGAAAAATATAATTCAAAAGATTTTTATTTTATTATCTTGTCGGTTATGAACTAGTTCTGTGGCAAGCTAGATTTTATTTCCTAATATTCATTAAATTGCTCAGAAATATTCAGCTCCTTAAATATACTTTGAAATTATTTTAAAATTAACCATTTTCTATTAATAATGTATTGAAATTTAACTTTTGACATTTGTTTTATTTTTTATGCGGTGTTTCAGAGGTCCCTGGGGTTGTGCACCCATTTGCGTCTCATGGAGTGAAGGGATTTAATCATCAGCGGCTGGAGGTCAGCAGTAGCTTTCCTTACGTGCTTCCCCAGAAAAACCTGAACAGCACAGAGGTTTCATTTTCTTCCCTCCATTTGCCCTTGATGTCTGCAGTGGTACTGCTTTGTCTCAGAATTTTATCTTGTGCTCTGATACTGAGACTTCTGTCAGATGAATGATAGAGGTGTAGTCTAATAGGTAGCAGGTAACAGAAGATGCACTTTTAGTTTGTTTATTTTATGGAAAAAAGTAACACAAAATTTCATAGCAAGATAATTGAAGAATAATGATGATTAATGAATTAGAAGTTTTTACCTCTGAAGTAGCTGTTCAATGTATAAGGTATGGTCATGAAATCTCAATGTTAGCACAAGCTTTTCTTTTTACTGAACTAAGATTCATTGATAACATAGCTGAGTTGCATTTTCCCCCTTTCCCTACTTTCCTTTCACCATCTTAGATTCTTTTTCCTTTTGAACAATTTGTTTTCATTTCACAATATCTTTTGTGCAATTTATTTATTTCTCTGTTTTTACGTATCTAGTGCAGAGTCTACAGGGTCTCACTACACAGATCGGACTTGTAGTGATCCTGTTTTCAGCCTCCCAAGCACTGGGATTACAGGCACACGCCACCACGCCCAGTCTCATTCACCACCTCAGAGTGCCCCGTGCCCCGGGAGCAGGGGTCACCACTGCAGGCCGGGGATCAAATCTCCAGTCCCTGCATCTGCTTAAGTAGGTGCTTTAATCTACTGAGTTATCCAGCCAGCCCTTCCTTTCTACATTTTAGAACTTATTTTCTCTTTCAGTTTCTCACACCAAGGACACGGTATGATTTTTCCACATGTGCGTCAGATTTATTTCGCTTAAGAATACTTGTTTTTGAATTTCTTTCATTTACCTATGTAAGTCTTGTATTCATGTTTCTTTATGGATGAGTTAATACCCCATTATATAAAAAGACCACATATTTTTAATTCATTCTTTGACTAATGGGCATTTGTGTTATTTCTAAGATTTAGCTGTCACCCGTTGTGATGCTGTTAACCTGGATGCACATCTTTTTCTGTGATATGACCTTTTCTTAGTTCTTCTAGGAACACTCAGAAGGGAAGTAGCTAGCTCTAACAGGACCCCCAATCCTAGTTTAGGAGGGACTCTCCGCAGGGCTTGTACCAGTCTACACTTCCATAAATGGCAAGGGAGTGATTCTTTTTCCTCACAGCCCCTCCAGCATTTGTTTTGACTGATTTCTTGATGATAGCCATTCTGTCTGGAGTGAGAGGAATCTCTGTAGCATTTCAGTTTACAGATCTTGAATATACAGTAATGTTGAACAAGTTTTCATGTATTTGTTTACTATTTATTCCCTGAGAAGTGTGCATTCATCTCAGCTGCCCATTTTTGCATTAAGTGTTTAAATTTGGGGATGGGAGTGTGAATTTTTCAATTCTTTATATATTTTCAATAGCAGTCCTTTGTCTGAGGAATGGCTAGTGAACCATTTTTACACATTATGGTTTGTGTCTTGACTCTGTTTGTAGTTTCCCTTGCTATGAAAAAGATTTTTTAAGATTATGAGACCTCAGTTGTTGATTCTTTGAGATAGTTCCTGTGTGTTCAGGATTTTATTTATAAAGTCTTTGCCTACACCAACATCTTCAAAAGTTTGGATATTCTATCTTCCAGAAGATGTAACATTTTAGGCTTAATATTTAAATCTTTGGTAGTTTAGTGTGCAAAGTCAATTTCCCAGCATCATTTCTTAAAGAAGCTCTCTTTCTTCCAGCGTTTGGCACCTTTGTCAAAAATAAGGTGGCTCAGTAATTCTGAACTTGTTTATACATTTGTTCCATTAATCTTCTGTTTTGCATATATATATATATATATATATATATATAGTGTGTGTGTGTGTGTGTGTGTGTGTGTGTGTGTGTGTGTGTGTAACCAGGGATTGAACTCAGGCCCTTGTGCTTGCCAAGGAAGTGCTTATTCTACTGAACTATCTCCTTGGCCCTCATTTTGTACGTTGCTTTGCCAGTTCCAACCTGTTTTTACCACAGTAGTGCTGTATTATAATTCCTTTTTTTCTTTTTTCTTTTTTTTTTTTTTTTTTTGACAGAACTGGGGATTGAACTCAGAACCTTGTGCTTGCCAGACAAGTGCTATATTCTACTGAGCTATCTCCCCGGCTCCTGTATTATAATTTCAAATCAGTGACTATAATGCCCCATGACTTTTTTTTTCCCCAGCATTTTCTTTGCAATTCTAGATCTCTTCTGATTCCAATGATTTTAAGTTTGTTTTCTCTAGTTCTGTAACACAAGCTGTTGGAATATTGAATGGAATTTCATAAAATAAGTATAGCAATTTTAGAAATGTAACCATTTTTGCTATGTTGGTTCTTTCTACCCAAGCATATGTCTTTCCATTTTATAATGTCTTATTCAATCTCATTTTTCAGAGTATGGTAGTTTTCAATGTAGATGTCTTTTATCTCCTTCATTAGGTTGATTCTTAGGTATTTCATTTGTTTTTATTTCATTTTGAAGGATATTGTTTTCCTAATCTTTCCCTTAGTGAGTTTGCTATTTGTGTACGGGAAGGCTATTGATTTTACAGTGTTGCCTTGTATCCCACAATACTGCCGAATTTGCTTATTAAATCTAGAAGTCTTAGGGCTGCTGAGATAGCTCAGCAGACTGAGCACCTGTTGTGGTCAGCACAGGGACCAGGGCTCGATCCCCAGTCCTGCATGCCATGCTGGCCCCACCCTCAATGTGCGCTCAGCCTGCAAAAAGTCCAGGCATGGTGGCGTATGCCTGCAATCCCAGTGCTGGGAAGGCTGAAAACAGGAGGATCACTACAGTCCAAGCTTCACAGAAAGATCCTGTACCAAATGCATAAGATGGAAAAAAAAATCTACCAGTCTTTTGGTAGAGATTTTAGGATCCTCTATGTAGAGTATCATGTCATCTACAAATAATGAAAACTTAACTTCTTCCTTTCCTATTGTTACTGTTTTCATTTCTTTCTATTGTCTACATACTTATAGCTAAAGTTTTCAGAATTATGTTGAAAGAGAATGAAGACAGTAGACATCTTTGTCTTGTTCCTGATTATAGACTGAAAGCTTTTAGTTATGTCCCTGTAATATGATGTTGGATATTGGTTTGTCATCTATTGCTTTTATTAGATTGAGACAAAGGATACCTAGTCCAATTTTCTGGAACTTTTTTTTTTTTTTTTGATGGAACCAGGGATTGAACACAGACCCTTGTGCTTGCTAGGGAAGTGCTTAGAGCCATCTCGTTGGCCCTGGAATTTTTTTTTTTTATTATGAGGAGGTGTTGGACTTCTCAAAACATTTTCTGCATTTATTGATATGATAATAAGTGCATCTTTCTTAAGTGTCTCCTTTTTTCTTTTCTTTTTATTTTTTTTAGTTTTACCCTTAAGGTGATGCTTGAAATTCTCTCTGGTAGGTTACTTTATTAGCAGTATTTATTAACCTTAGGAAATGACCACTTCTCAGAGGTATCTTCCCAGTGTAGGAGGTTTTTGGGTTTTGAGTCTGTTGCAAAATTCTACTTCTTCAATTTGTTGGGTATGAGAAATTGTTGCCTAATTGGCCCAGTTTCCTGCTTCTTTGGCACTGAGTCACAGTAATTTTTATGCCCCTTCATCAATCTCAGTCTTGGAATTCCAAGCAGAACAGCTGTTTAGAACAATTATGCCACTTTAGGCTAAAGTGATACCATCAGCTATAACAATAGCATTAAACACAGCCTAGAAAATTACAAATTAAACTAACCATTAATTTGCTATCCTTAACCATATAAAGTAGATTTGTGGTTACATAACTAAATTTAAAACAAATCTGAAAGTTATATACAGTATCTAAGCATTTAATGTGTCATTTTACTCTCAGTGTTTAAAATTTAAAAGGGCTTAGGGAGAAAATAGAGAAGTAGAAGCAGAGATTACAAGTAAGGTTAGAGGAAAAGGGAGATCCTCTTACCTTTGAGAAACAGGTGTAGAGGATTGGAAGGAAATAGAGAGGGAAAGGATAAAAATGAGAAACAGAAAGAAACAGAACAACAACCACAAAGAAGCTAAAAGCCATATTCGCACCCATAAAAATGAGATCAAACAATGAAGGAAATAAACAAAACAAAACAAAACACACACACACACACACACACACACACACACACACACTAAAAGAAAAAAAACTAAAACAACAATAAAAAAATACAAGAAAGAGAAAGATAAAAAGATGTGCACTTCCAGGTTTGTATCTGCTGTCCCTGCAATACTACATGAGGAGGCAGAGTGCAGATCCATGTGAATCTATCCCCACAGCAGTAGCTTGTGGTGGCTTAGTGGGTGACCTCGGGGAACCTGCACCATCAGGCTGAGACCAGGCTCTTTTGACCTGCAGCCATGTGTGTCTTCCATGAGCTTGATAGGAGAAATCCCATCTTGCCAGAAGGATAGTTTTTTTGCTTGTATTGATTTTAATGTTCCCTTCATTATTAACAAATGAAGGGAATAGCTGACCTATCTTATCAAACAATGATTTTTATAACATTTTATTCTTTTCCTCTATTTACTTACGTGTTTTCTATCCCCACTAACTATAGCAATGTTATTCCATGCATTTTTAAAGTATATCTTATGCTAGTGATTACATATTTTAAATGAATGTTAATTGTAGTTCAGTTACATTACTATATTTCAAATAAAATCACTTTCCAACCTCAAGTCTCTTTAAAGTTTCTCAGAACCCAATTATATCACAATTTATTATTTTACTATTAAGAAAGAAACTAAAACTATTTCCAATTTATGTAATGCATACGACCTTGTCACAGATGAAATAATTATGTGGAAGGAACAGTGAGATCATGAGAGTTCCCACGCCTTTCCCTGGTCATGCTTGCCCAGACAAAATGAGGAATGTAACAGGCAAGAACACACACCCTGCATGGCACGGAGCTGAGGACTTCCTGCTCTGTCACTGAGCATCAGGCTCTCACTCATACAGAAAGATGAATAACACCCTCACAAAACTATTATCCATAGCAATTCAAGGAGAATTACTGTACTTCACTTTATATCATTTATACTTAACTAAAACTAACCATATATAGTCTTATTATCAAAAACATCCCTGTTTCCCCATATATTTTCTATACCTTTCTTGGTATACTTAAGAAATTTGAGTTTGAAAAGACAAGCATTTCCAGAATTTTTGAAAAGCATCAAATCAGCTTCTTAGAAATATTCAGCCTTCAAAAGATTGACACTTTGTTGTGAGCTATTATACTCTTTGATAATACAACTTCTGACTTTACTTAGGGTCTTTATTACATTTTAAGTTCATAAGCAGAGACTGCTGACTCCAGGTCTGTAGAAGTAGTAATAAATTACACAAAATGTAATAAACTAAAAAAGAATGCAATTCTTGTTATCTGTTTATCTTATTAGAAAAGTTATTTGCTGTTCTATTAGTACTTGACATTTTGCACTTCAGTGTGTAGTAAAGTTTATAAACCTAAACAAACTTGAAGACTTCAAAAATAGTAATATCTATATAAATTAGAACTCCTTTTGATAAAAATAAAGTTTATTACAAAGTTCTATCATCAGTATACAAAAACAATGACAAAGTTTTTATAAATTTTATTGAAAAATTTCTCATGCAACATTTTCGATAAAAGTTCTCCGGAATTGATTTGCTCAACACAGCAACCTCAGCGACTGCACAATTAATACTCTCTCAGACTTACCTTTGTAATGATGCAAATAAACATAGTGAGATGAGGCATATTACAGTAAGAATGATCTTTGGAGATTATATAGTGAGACACTGTCGGAAATGTTATTTGAAACTTAGATCTACCCAAACAAGGTTACTAGTTATTCCTTTAGGACTATACTGATGTTTTCCTGTAATTGGTTTTCTTCTGACTTCCCTGGAAGGGGAAAATTTATTTTATGTTTAAATTTACAATAAGATGACATGAATTTATGTTTCATAGAAAGATAACTGTAAAGATGATTGCATGTTGTCTTGAAGGACGCCAACTAGATCTGCACTTCAGAAAAACTGCATCGTTAAATTTATTTAACAAAGTGCCAAAATTATCCAGAAATACAAAGGTACTTTAAAGTGGTTTCAGTGTTCTACTGTTTCTTTCAATTAGTAAGTAAAATAAAATAATTGGCAGCTATTAAATATGTAACTGTTTAGGTCATATTTAACCATTTAATCATTTTTTATCATTGAGTTAATATAAATTAAACCACAGTGCTGTACAAAAATATAATGAAGACTACTGACCAAAAAATATGGAAAGAAAGAATATTGACCAAAAAATATAGAAAGAAAACATCAAATATCAGGAACCATTTACAGACACTAAAATTTACACACAATATTCGTGGAAGAAAAAATTTGTAGCCA
>NW_004524588.1:24861402-24865118 GCF_000260255.1 Octodon degus | reverse complement strand
TCTATGCCATGATGAGAATAGGTTGGTAAGTACAGGGACACCTTGGTTGTCAAATGGCTTCAAGCTATAGCTTTCCACAAATTGAAAAGCCAGGAGCAAATAGAGCTGTTCTTTGTTCCTAACTTTGCTCCTTGGTGAAACTTAACACCTTACTTGAAAAAGAACTGTATGAGTTGAGGTGATGCTTTAGTCTAATCCTTCTTGCCCACAAAACTTATGATGCCCAAATTAGTGCATTAAAACATTTGTCATTATGCTTTATTGGGGAAGGCTTTATTTATATAAAATATCATGAACATGACTGCAAAGAAAGTTAGCGATGCCAACAGCAGGAAAATTGTGGCAGCTGGACAGAATTAGAGAAAGAAATTTTAAAATTTATCACAGTCCTAAAGAATGAATTTATACATATATTTTTGGGCTCAGAACCAATGATTTGGTTTCCTAATATTTCTTATGGGAAAATATGCTCAGTTCATTGGATCTTTGTGTTTGAACACAAATTTGGAATGTATTGATTTGCCAACCTACTTGTCACCCTACATGTAAAAACATTAAAGATTTCCATATAATGTCAGAAGAAGGCAGACATTAAGAAGTATTATCCACAATCATATTTATATTTTGAGGAAAAAGCTACCAAGATAATCTGTGCATTCGAAAGTCAGAATGATGGAAGGCTCTTCTAAGCATAAGTACTAAATGAGTCTCTGGTATATTGCTGATTTCATTGTTTTTTTTTCCAGTTTGTAAGTAATTATTCGATTATATACTCAAGATGTTCATTCTTATTATAGATCCTACTTTATTTTTATTTTATTTTATTTTCTTGGCGGAACTGGGGATTGAAATCAGGCCCTTGCACTTGCCAGGGAAGCACTTATTCCACTGAGCCATCTCCCCAGCCTATAGATCTTACTTTAGCGAAAAGAGTGTTTGTATGGCGGTGTGATATACACTATCCATGTATATGGTAGTATTTATATGTACAACCATATCTTTCATTCAATCTTTTAAGCTCAGCCTGTTGGTCAGTTCACTTAATTCTGATAGACAAGGAAAATTACAAAGCTGTAGTATTGAAAGCAAAAATGCAATAAACAACTAAAGAAAAATTACAGCTGAGTAATCAGAAAAATGTTCTAGAAATCAGTAATAAGTTGCCCAACAAGAACATTCATATTGGGCCGGGTAGATGGCTCAGTAGGATAAGTGCTTGACTGGTAAACACAAGGATCTGAGTTCAATCCCCAGTTCTGAAAAAAAAAAAAAAAAAAAAAAAAAAGGACGTTCATATTTATCACCTGTCTGAAAAATCATATACCTGAGGGACATTAATAGATCAACAAACATACAGGGGAAATGGAAGGTATGAAAATGATTGACTTGTAAGACTGAAACACACTAATGATAAATTTTTTAATTTATATTAAGAGAAAACAATGTATCCTAAAGTGTAATTAAATTCAATATTTTTCTGTAAAAATGGATTAAAATATAAATATGCATTTATATTTGCAAAGTAATCCCTCAAAGGATAGCATAAAATTAGTATACTGAAACATCTATAAGAATTTGGACAGAAATATAGGGAGGAAACCCAATCTGAAAAAAAAACACTAAAGTAAAATAATTTATAACCGCTTTTAAAGAAGACATTGATTAAAAAAAAAATAGAGGAGATTAGAAAAATGACAGATTCCTTGAATGAGCAATACAGGAAAGAAATAGATAGCATGAAGCAGAGTCAAAGAGAGATAGAGGAATTTAAAATCTAAATCACAAGCTTGCAAAACCATTTAAGTGAAAATAAAGACAGAGTTTCAGATCTTGAAGATGCTGGTGCAGCTGGTGAAAAGGTAAGATCTCTTAAAAACAATGAGGATTCAGAAAAAAATAATCCATCACCAGCAAGATGATGTAAAGATGAACAATGTGAGACTAATAGGCATCAATGAGAAAGAAGGAGTCAATACAAATGACATTAAAAAATATGGGCAGAAGTAATAGCAAAAAACTTCCCAAATATGAGGAAACAATCTGACATTCAGGAAACTGAAGCATACAGAACGCCAAGTAACCTCAACCCAAATAAAAACACACCAAGACATATAATAGTCAAGATCCCAGAAATTCAGCACAAGAATAATATACTGAAATCCAATAGAGAAAAGAAGCAGATCACATTCAAAGGAAAACCTATCAGAATTATGGCCGACTTCTCTTCACAAACCATGAAGGCAAGAAGAGTATGGAGCAGAGCACTTCAGGTCCTCTATGAAAACAAATTCCAGCCCAGACTACTATACCCTGAAAAACTCTCTTTCAAGTTTGATGAAAGTGAAATACTTTCATGACAAAGAACAGCTAAAGAATTTCAGGATGACAAATCCAATCCTACACAGGCTCCTGAAAGATGTTCTAGAGAGGGACCAAAATGATCAGAACTCCATGAATGAGATCAGAAACAACCAGCTAGATAGGGCAAGCAATTAAAAACAGGAGAAAAAGGAGTAAATGACAACAAGTAAATAACATGTCAGTCGTTGGTCACTACATCCCAATTATAATCACCAATATAAATGGACTCAATTCACCAATTAAGAGAAATAGACTGGCACAGTGGATTAGGAAACAAAATCCAACAATATGCTGTATAAAAGAAAAACATTTAACTCATAAAGACGTTCATAGGCTGAAAGTCAAAGGATGGAACACAATACTACATGCCCCAGCACCTCAGAAAAAAGCAGGGGTAGCAATCCTAATCTCAGATAGTCTCAACTTCAAACCAAGAATGATCAAGCGAAATAAAGAAGGCCACTACATACTGGTTAGGGGAAAAATATGACAGGAAGAGGTAACACTCATAAATATGTATGCACCAAAAAAGAGAGCACCCAACTATATAAAACAAATCTTAATAGACATAAAAAATCTAATATCCAATGCCTCAATCTTAACAGGAAAACTTAACACCCCCTTATCCCCAAAAGATGGGTCAGCCAGACAAAAACTTAGCAAAGACATAATAGAACTGAACCAGAGCTTGAAACAAATGGACTTGGTGGACATATACAGAGTGTTCCACCCCAAAACAGGTGAATACACATTTTTCTAAGCTGCAAATGGGTCATTTTCTAAAATAGACCACATACTGGTCCACAGGTCATGCTTAAGTATAGGTAAGAAAACAGAAATTATCCCTTGCACATTATCTGACCACAGTGCAATGAAACTGGAAATGAATGAAAAAAGAAACTAGAAAAAAAAACTTCAAACACATGTAAATTAAATAACACCCTACTCAGCAACCAATGGGTCAGAGATGAAATTAAACAAGAAATACAACAATATCTAAAATTCAATGAAAATTCAAGCACAACTTACTGTAATTTATGGGATTCGATGAAAGCAATTCTCAGAGGGAAATTCATAGCTGTGAACTCACACATTAGGAAAACAGAACGGGAACAAATAACTACCCTAATGCTGCACCTTCAACAATAGAAAAGGAAGAGCAAACCAAACCCAGAGCCCAAAGATGGGACGAAATCATAAAGATTAGAGCAAAAATTAATCCGATTGAGATGAAGAAAACAATTCAAAGAATTAAAAAAGCCAAAAGCTGGTTCTTTGAAAGATTAAATAAAATCGATAAGCTCCTAGCTAACCTCATCAAAAAGAGGAAAGAAAAAATTCAAATACAAGCAATA
>NW_004524588.1:24854802-24860707 GCF_000260255.1 Octodon degus | reverse complement strand
TGAAATCTTTTACTCTTAGATCTGGTACAAGGCAAGGATGTCCTCTATCACCACTCCTATTCAATATAGTTCTGGAATCATTAGCTACAGTCATTAGACAAGAGAAAGAAATAAAAGGAACAAGAATATGTAAAGAAGTTAAATTATCTTTATTTGTAGATGATATGATACTTTACTTGGATGACCCAAAAACTTCACGAAGTAGCTACGAGAATTAATACAGAAATTCAGTAGCATAGCAGGTTATAAAGTCAATACCCAGAAGTCAATAGCATTCCTATACACAAACAACAAACACACTGAGAGGGACATTATAGAAACAATACCTTTTACAATAGCACCGAGGAAAATGAAATACCTTGGAATTAATCTACCTAAAGAAGTTCAAGATCTTTTCAAAGAAAATTGCAGTACTCTGAAAAAAGAGATCATAGAGGATTTCAGAAAATGGAAATATATTCCATCCTCTGGATATGAAGAACCAACATTGTGAATATGGCCATACTCCCAAAATTGCTGTACAGATTTAATGCAAACGCTATCAGACTATCACCGACATACCTTACAGAGGTAGAGAAATCATTCTTAAAATTTATGTGGAACCAGAAAAGGCCTAGAATAGCAAAGGCAATTCTGGGCAATAAAGACAAGGCAGGAGGCATTACAATTCCTGACTTGAAATTATACTACAAGACTACTGTGATAAAATCAGCATGGTACTGGCAACAAAATAGACCTGAGGATCAATGGAACAGAAAGACGCTGAAACCCCTCAAACACACTCAGTCACCTTATCTTTGACAAAGTGACCAAACATACTCACTGTAAGAAAGATAACCTCTTTAACAAATGATGATGGAAATACTGGCTCTCTACATGCCAAAAATTAAAACTTGACCCGCGTCTATCACCATCCACTAAACAAAATGGATAAAAGATCTAAACATTAAAGCAGAGACACTAAATCTCCTGGAAGAGAAAGTAGGTGGAACTCTTGAAGTCATAACGGTAGGCAAAGAGTTCATTAACAAATATCAAATTGTAAGGGAGACAGTTGAAAGAATTAACAACTGGGACCTGCTCTTACTGAGAAGTTTTTTCAAGTCAAAAGAAATTACCAACAAAGTGAAAAGGCAACCCACAAATTTGGAACAATTCATGATAAATAAGTACTAAGACAAAGGTCTGCTCTCTAGAATTTATAAAGAAATAAAAAAGACTAGGGCCCCAATATTTAAAGACCCAATTCAGGAATGGGCATCCAAGATGATCACATGCTTCTCAGAGGATGAAATTAAAGAAGTGAATAAATATATGAAAAAATGCTCCACATCACTAGCCATCCATGAAATGCAAATTAAAACAACACTGAGATATCACCTCATCCCAGAAAGAATGTCTATCATAAAGAAATCAACCAACAACAAATGTTGGAGAGGCTGTGGGGAAAAAGGAACCCTTCTCCACTGCTGGTGGGAAATCAGTGTGGAGACTCCTTAGAAAAGTTAGACTGGAAATCCTATTTAAACCAGCCATTCCTCTCCTGGGAATTTTCCAGAGGATCTGAAAACATCATATCATGTTGATATATGTATGCCTATGTTTATAGCAGCACAATTTGTGATAGCCAAATCTTGGAAACAACCAAGATACCGATCACGTAAGGATAGGTTGAAAAAGAAGTGGTATTTTTGCACAATGGAGTATGATTCAGCTATTAAGAATGATAAACTTGAAACCTTTATATTGAAGTGGATGCCACTTGAACATATACTCATAAGTGAAATAAACCAGACATACATGTGTAAATATCATATAGTTTCCCTAGTATAAGAACTCAAAAATAGAAATACAAATAGAAAGGTATAATACAAGTAAAAGGAAAGAAGGATCTCGAGGACTAACTAATCAAGAGAGGGAAAGGAGAAGAGCTAGGAAACATGACAAGCCGTACTGTTATATGTAGAAGATGGGCAAGGTAATGATCCTGAGAATCTCCAGATTTTTGAATCTAGCTGTTAATTCGAAAGATTCTCACCCTGACTTACTATATATACTGATACCTGTGAACTAAGCAACTGTACTGAAGATGATAATCTATAATAGTAGTTTCATGCTAGGAGTGCTGGTCATTCTCGTCTTCTGTATAAGGGCTGCTTGTCATAACATGCCAGTTGCTGCTGTGCTGTCTCTCAGGTAGATGATTGTTGAAAAAGAAGGTAGTGATGAATGAAGGCAAGAGACAGGAAAGGAAATATTGTGATATTGTCCTACTTCAAGGTTACATATGGTTAGATTTTTGGACTTATGTGTAAACATAAGAACTATATAATTCTTTATGCTTATTTTTTAAAACATATTCTAATTTTTAAATGTTTTTTCATTATATTCTGTAGGGACCTAAAGTTCAACATATCAATACTTGATGAAAAATACCTGTTCCATATTATGCCTAAGATATTTGATATGCAGACAGATAGTGAGGTTAAGCTTAACAGCCTAGGTTGTATGGTAATAACAATAATCTTGTGTTCTGGATGGTTAACAACCTAAGTTTGCAGACCAAAATTAGAGAAAAAGGAGGGCTGGAAGGAAAGCGAACATTTTGGTCCTAGCCTTCCAAGGTCAATTAAGACTCAGGACATATGAGAACTTGTACTGTAATGTCACGTAACTCGGTAGTGTCCCAAATTTTCTGATTAAGGAGATTATGGGGCCAAAGACGAAAGTGATCGATGATGTA
The DNA here is from genome assembly GCF_000260255.1 of Octodon degus. Lineage (NCBI taxonomy): Eukaryota > Metazoa > Chordata > Mammalia > Rodentia > Octodontidae > Octodon > Octodon degus. The sequence goes on along the minus strand of NW_004524588.1, from coordinate 24,857,964 downwards.
GAGTGTGCCTAAGGAGAGTCACTTGGAGAGAAAACATTCAGGCTTTCGCAGAGAGCACATTGGCCAAGCAATGGCCATGACTCATCCACATGGCTGACACTGACAAAGGTTCTACAGACTGAGGTACAGGATCTCAGTATAAATCCTGAGAGGATTTCACTGACCTTATCAGACCCAAAAGCTACAACTCTTGTTGTATACATCTTGCTTTATCTTGGTCTTAACCATCCAGCAGAAAATTATAAAAATGAAGTACAAGAATTAAAGCCATGCTGTTATGTTGAGCTGTTGGGGACTCAGGTCAGCAATTTCTGACATTGCCAGTGAAGCGGAATACCCAATACTATTATGGGCTACTGTAATCTTTTAGAATATTTTGCTGAGTTTACACACCTATAATATTCAAGTAACGGAACATAACAGTAAAAGAGGATACAGATGAATATCCATTTTGTATCTGTGTATTCAAAGTGGTTAGGATAGATATATAGTTACTTTCTCTTAATGAATTGAGGGATTTTTTCTAGTAGTGTTTGTAAATAGGATAACATATCCGCATCTTAGACAGCAATTAACCACTAGTAAGAATGTATGCAGTGTGTTAATTGTTGAAACTGTCCTATCAGTTTTGTTTGAAACTGTCTCATTGGTATTTGTTTCTCAATAAAATTATGGAAAAAAAAGAATTTGGGCAAACAGTATTATTAGAACATAGTTAGAAATAAAATTTCTCAAGGTATAAGTTTAATATTTGAATTAAATTTTGAATAATGTAAGTATATTCTTTTTTAAGCAAAGAAAATTGAAAAATAAAGTAAATATAAAATTTATATTGAAATCACAAGCTTTTGTCATGGAAAAATGAGGAAAAGGTTTGGTTATAAGGACAGTAGTTGTCATCCTTGGGTAAAGCAGAGTAAAATGTCCTGCTTTCCTGGGCATTTCAGACATCAACAGACAATACTAAAAGATTTCTTTTAATGATTTTAAATTAAAAAGGCAAGAAATTTATCATTTGTTTTAACATTTCAGTCTATATCCATTAAATTGTAAATTCTTTAAGGATAAGTATTGCATTTATGTGTAATTCATTTCATTTCTGTTTTTGTGTCATGTTATCTTTTAAACAATTAATTCTGTTCATGATAACCCATCAGGTGGAATAACAACAAAAATCTAATCTATATGTGGTACATAGTATTGTCAAATAATGTGAGATTCAATTTAAGTAGATTAGTTTATTTAAAATGTCAATTGCCATTTTGACGAGGTTGAGTAGTAATGTGAAAACAACAGTGTCAACTATGCCTGGGAAAGTGTAATGAGCACACTGTCTCAAGCCTTTTTTTTTTTTTTTTTTTTTTTTTTTTGCTACATAATCTTACTGATTTCCTTGCTAAAATTCCAAGATATATTTTACATACAAAATCATCACATTAACATGTCAACTAGAATAAAAAAAAAACAAGAAAAAAGTGATGATAAAGCTAGTGCTCCTTTTCTGTAAAAGGAAATTAAAAATATCTCCCAAAATTTGTGCAAAGACTTCTTCTATTTGTTGTGGGGAGAGCTGACTGATGTATAGAGACCTAGACAGATACAGTATCTGAAGAGATTCCATCTGATTGCAGAATCCCTGGAACAGCGACACACAGCTATTCTCGACAGGATGAAGAAATTCCTACACAGCAGGTAGAAGAATAGCCATGGGGTGTTTTGCATGGGAAGAAACTGGAAGTAAAGTCTTATAAATAAGGGAAAGTTCATATCTGCTGCTCAGATTATTTCCCAAATTAGACATCTCAAAATAAAAGACAGACAATAGGAATTAGGAAGATGGAACTTGCAACAATAGGATGGGGATTAAGAGACAGGAAGACAGAAGAGGGAGGAGGAGGAGATGACAACAGCAGCTGAGCTGTGCTGTATCTGTATGCCAGCTCCACACAGGAGTGCAGTCACCGTCCGCCGCACACACGCGCACATGACAGCAAAAAGCAACGAGCGTACGGGAGGAGAAGATTCAAACCAAGCACAAAGAAAGAGTGTGACTATATTATAAACATAATAATTATCTGCTGCAAACATCTACTAATAAAAATTTTAGGAATTAAAGAAAAATAGTAAATTAGACATGTCACTGAGAGCATTTGGAATTTGAATGATGAAAATATGTCACCATCACCTAAATCAAATCATCAAAATTATCAATGCCCTAATGTGCCAAAACCAAATTCAAAATTCTATAATGTCTGAAACAATATAGTTAGAAAAATGCAGCATCACATTGTTTTATTTCTAGTAAAGATACTAAAATAAACATAACCGTAAAGTAATATATAATGGATCCAACTTTAGGGACTCTGTCAAATCTCTAAGCTTTAAAAGAGTTAAATTCATTAAAAGACTAAAAACAACTTTAGAACTGTTTCATAATGAAGGACCATAGAGGACACAAACTCAGAATCCTGGATCTTTTTGTTATAAGGACATTTTCTAGTTACTTATAGAGTTTGGCAGGATTATATTATCAATACCAGTTTCCTAGCCTTGATAGTTACAGTTTTAGCATATCTTTGTGCATAAAAAAATGCATGTTAACATATTTGATGTTTTAACATTAAGTGCTAACATCCTTGAAAATTTTAAGGAAAATAATTTCTTTATTTTGTTCTTATATTTATTGTAAGTTTGATAGTATTTCAAAATGAAAAAGGGAAGGGAGGAAGGAAGCAAGGAAAGAAAGAAGGGTGGGATGGAGGGAAGGAGGGAAATGAAAGAGAGAGAAAGAGAGAGAGAGAGAGAGAGAGAGAGAGAGAGAGAGAGAGAGAGAGGAAAAAGAAAGAGAAAAAGAAAGACTAAAAAAGAAAGAAAGGTAAAATAAAACTCTAATTCTGCTCCTGAAGTCTTTTTAAGATTTTAATTCCTTAGCAGCTCAGAGAAAGCAAATGAGACTGAGACAAACAACAGAAAAGGTCCACTACAGACAGAATTCGTAGTTTCACAAAATAAACATAAAATATATAACTCAGGATCAGTTATATATTTTATGTTTATTCTGTGAAAATCTTCAGAAGATTTTTTAATCTAGCAGTTAATTGGAAAGATTCTCACCCTGACTAACTATATATACTGATACCTGTGAACTAAGCTACTGCACTG